>NW_020897717.1:0-28540 GCF_003984885.1 Neopelma chrysocephalum | reverse complement strand
AGGGAAGGGAAGGGAAGGGAAGGGAAGGGAAGGGAAGGGAAGGGAAGAGGGTATATCACCAATGCAAGATGAAGCACTGTTTTACTCCCCTGTGGCTCTGGCACTTTTGTTCCAGTGGATGTACATGTGTTCACACCAAGTAATCTGTTGACTCAAACGCTGTCATAGACATAAACGGTAAAAACTTTGCCTAAGCACAAGCAGCTGTCACCTTGTGAGACGCATGTGCTCAGAACCAGGTGCGTGTCACTTTAGTAACGTTGGAGGATATGACTTTGACTTGGCCATAAAAGGGGGGGAGGGGCATGGATCCAGGGAAGATATGGACACTGCAGCAAGTACTGGAAATTGTTCTTGGCTCCTAGCAGCATTGTTTGATCTGTTCAGTGGGTCATGTGCCAGCCAGCCGACTTGCTACGTGTGTTTAGACAGCTCTTGCATGTCTGAATTCTCCTGGCCAGCTGGCTGCTTTAACTCCTTCAGCTGCCCTGACTGCCAGGAGTCAGGCAGTACTGGCAGCAGCAGAATGAAACCAAGCAGGGCTGGAAAGCAGCACAGGGCTTGAGTTAGGTGAAGATGGGGTTTGGAGTTGCAAAAGAAAAGGATAATTTGCTGGGACCCTTGAATTAATGATTGCTGTTGACAAAAAATCATGACCATCATCCACCTGAGGGGTCTTTCCTAGCATGTCTTTAATGGAAAATTAGTCAAGGCAGCCTCTGCTCTCTCAAGTTTTAAATCCTGCAATGGAAACCTGTAGCAGAGGATGAAGAGACAAAAGCAGCAGCAGCATATAGCACAACCTGGTATCAGGAATAACCGTCAGAAACAGGTGCATATGCTTGTCATGCCATGCACTCCTCACAAAAGCAAATACTAAACCTAGAAAGCCTGGAAAAGTGACACTGTTCACTGAAGCTCAAGGCAAACCTCTGGCTCTGAATCCCCCACCTAGGACCCTGTCCCCCCCTTACCCCATCATCACCTGACAGCTGTTGGAGTACAGTCTATGCATTAGTGCTCTAGGTCCCCCCTATAACAGGCTTACAGAAGGACCAAGGACCATTTCCTGAGAAAAAGTTTTCTAGACCTCCTGATTCTCTGTGAGTCCCCTTTTTAGAAATATTCACTAACAAACCTGAGGTTTTAAGTGACTTGTTGATCCTGTCACATATTTGAAGCCCTTATGCTAGCAACTGCTCTCTCTGTGTGTCTCTCCTGCTGTGCTGATCCAAATTCTCAGGTCACTGGTAGAGATCCAGAGTCATTCCCTGGGGCTTCTTTCAGCCTGTCAACAGCACTGTTGAGAGCTGAGTGCACCCTCCTATTTCTCACCCCTGCCCTCCGAGGATGACAGGCTGGTTGTGAGGTGGACTGTGACATCTCACACTTCAGGAATTGTATTGGTGTTTGTCATGTTCCAGCCTGAGGAGACCCAGCTGGCATCCTGGGAATTTCGAACAGTATCCATGAAGACTTTTTGTTCCTCTCCTGACTTATCCTGTGTGCGTGATCTGTTGTCCTTTTGTGCAGTTTGATAAAAGCAAGGGCAGAACCCCCATCATGGAAGATGAGCTGGGAAAATCCCACGGAGCATGGAAATAAAGGAGGGCTGGGCATACCCTTCCACTCAGCGAACAGGCCTGAGGCCACTGTGTTCACACAGTGTCTGGAGACCATCCATAACGTGGAGAAACCATTCCAAACTATTTTATGGTAAAACGACAGCACATTTCCATTGGTATTTTCACAAGCTAAATGGGTTTTGCCTCGTTGACAAGAAGGCTGTTCCCATCCAGGGTGCCACTGAAGTCAAGAAAATCACATTGATGCAGAAATTACAACAGTCGAGAGCAGAATAAGGCTGCAATTTTTCAGCAACTGTGACAAGGGCAGCCTTTTGCCTTTCACCATCTCAACCATGAGTCCCAGGGAGGAAGACTCTTCTCAGTCATGTTATTTATTATTCCATGGACCAACCAAGGAGGTTGGTAGGGCTTCCAGACAGAATGGGGACCCAGGCTAATGCTTGAGGAGGTTATGGGCTTGTTACTGTGATGGCTACTCTTTCTTCAAAAGGAGATGCCCTGATATGTGCAACTGGCCAGGAAAGTGAAGTGGAGAAGAGGAAGGCAATGACATGTGGCCACCCACTTCCACTTGTCTTTGCCTGCTTGAGGTAGAATACACTGCTAGTGCTACCCTTGACACAAGTCTCAAGAAGGGTAGTCAACATATATTCTTGCCTTGCTTCTCTGCATCTGTCTCTGCCCCAGCAAGTTGGACACCTGCCTGGGGGACTTGCAAAATCTAGGTCTCTTTTGCTTTCAGTCAACTTTTTACTGTTTTATAACAGCAGCTACAAATGCCAAGTAAAGTAGCAGCTCAGACTCCACTTACCATGATCAGTGTGCCCTGTTCATTCTGTTGGGGTGAGAGGTTAGTAACAAGCCCATTGACTGGGGGATTCTTGTGCATAGGGGTGAGGGAACAGGCACTACTGCAACCTTCATCTTCTCAGAGACAAGAAGTGACAGATTCTTCAGGCCTCTATCACCTCCAGGCCTGCTCCCCCTGTTTTTAGGTCTGCCATCAAAGGCAATGCCATCTCCTCTCCACACCACTTGTTTCCAAGAGTAGATTCTAGCTGCTAGCTACACAGCCATGAGCAGAAGTCCTGTCAGCTTTGAGAAGCAATTTTTCTCTGTATCTTTCTGAAATGATAGATGTCTGCATGGATTTTTTTGCCGGCAGATAATAGGACTGAACTTCTGTAGGACTGGAAGCATCACAGGACAACCAGGGGATCAGGCCCAGCTGGCATAGGTTTATGAAAGGCAGGTCCTGCTTGACCATCCTGATCTCCTTCTATGACAGGGCGATCCACTTCGTGGATGACAGAAAGGATGTATCTCCCTGGGCTTTACCAAAGTCTTTTAACTGCTTCCTGCAGCATTCTCCTGGAGAAACTGGCTGTTTATGGTTTGGATGAGTGCACTGGGTAAAAATCTGACTGAATGGCCAGGTACAGAGAGTGGTTGTGAATGGAGTGACATCCAGCTAGGAGCTGGTCACAAGTGGTGTTCCCCAGAGCTCAGTGTTGGGGTCAGTCTTGTTTAATATCTTTATTGATAGGGACTGAGGGCACCCTCAGTAAGTTCCCACCAAGTTGGGTGGGAGTGTCAATTTGCTGGAGGGTAGGAAAGCCCTGCAGAGGGATTGATTGAACCCTGGACAGGCTGGATTGATGGGCTGAGGCCAATTGTATGAGGTTCAACAAGGCCAAGAGCCAGGTCCTGCATTTGGGTCACAACAACCCCTTGCAGTGCTACAGGCAGGGGGCAGAGTGGCTGGAAAGATGCCCAGCAGAAGTGGACCTGGGTGCTGGTCAACAGCTGGCTGAACATGAGCCAACAGTGTGCTCAGGTGGCCAAGAAGGCCAAGGGCATCCTGGCCTGTATCAGAAGTAGTGTGGCCAGGGCAGTGATCATCTCCCAGTACTTTGCGCTGGTGAGGTTGCACCTCAAATCCTGTGCTTAGTTTTGGGCCACTCACTACAAGGACATTGAGGTGCTGGAGTATGTCCAGATGCAGACAATGGACTTGGTGAAGAGTCTGGAGTACAAGTCTTGTAAGGAGCAACTGAGAGAGCTGGGGTTGATTAGTCTGGAGAAAAGAAGGTTCAGGAGGGACTTTATTGCTCCCTACAGCTACCTGAAAGGAGGTTGTAGCCAGGTGGGGGTCAGCCTTTTCTCCCAGGTAACAAGTGACGTGATGAGAGGAAACAGCCTCCAATTGTGCCAGAGGAGGTTTAGATTGGATATTAGGAAAAATTTCTTCACCAAAAGGGTTGTCAAGCATTGCCCAGGGAAGTGGTTGAGTCACCATCCCTGGAAATCTGGATATCAGAGAACAGAGCAGAGCAGTGGAAAGACCCTTTTGCATCCAGTCCTCTGTTATGGCAGACAACCATGACACATGAATGTACTCAAAAGCACCTTTGTAAATCAGGCTGACAGGTTAAATCTGTCAAAATACCTTACTGGAGTGGGAACTCTGCAGGCCACTTAGCCATCAGGATAGCAGCAGAGCAAATCAGACTGCAGTTAGCTTCAGCAACCAGGATGGACTTGTGATATCAGGACATCAGCACTGTTGCCAATAAGTGTCTGGATAAAATATCTGAAACATCACATTGGGACTGATTTTACCATTGATAAATTGTTCTTATAAAATTTTAGCTTTAAAAACAAGAGGAACTTACATCCTTATTAACTTTTCATGCCCTGGACCCATGGGCTACATTTAGAAGATACAAGAATCATTCCCTGCTCAAGCTTTCTACAGTCCACACATACCACTTAAAAAAAGAAAAAAAAGTTCTTTTTTTTGTTGAGGGAAACAGAAGGGCGAACATTTCAACGCCAAGATCTGAGAATTTATCTACCATGTAGAAGTTGCTTTAGGCTTGACAAAATTCCCCTTCTTAACTGGGACCAGCCTGCAAGAAATTACAAGGCAAAATCAAATATTTGAAATGCTTATTCCTATTGTTACACTGCTCTGTTAACTGCTCTGGCAAACCTGCTGTCAGTTATAAATTTCTTCCCAGTGCCAAGCCAACCCAGCAATAATGAAACGTGCGTGCTGCTGAATTACCTGAGGTCATTTGCCTCCTGGCAGCTACTATTCTTTCCTACCTATGCCAGTGGCTACGTGGTACTTTGAAACTGGCGCATGTTCGAGGAGGGCTGCAGCATGTGAAGAAGACACCTGACCACATGCAGGCTCTTCATCCATACGCCACCAGCACATGGCACCCTTGGGCTGAGCATCCTTACACTCGGTGGCCAGAGCACATTTCCCCTGACATCTCATCCTTTCTCACACCTCATCCCCCTCCACTACAACCTGCCCAACCTCCTGGGTTCCCACACCTAGACCTAGGTGAATGTTAAGGTGAACATTTGGTTACAAGCCAGTGAGGCCATCGTTACGTTCTTATGTGCTGTGTACAATCCAATAAGTCTTTTTATTCTTTTATGTGAACATAAGTTCACCAGAAACTCAAATACATCTAACTTGTCAAGCGATGACAGATCTCCCAAGACAAAATGCCTTATGCACTGAATGCTTGCACAGCCTGGCCCTGGGTTGTATGTTTGTGATTGTATGTTTGTCGAGATCACACGTGGCCCTGTGACTTCATCATTAGGAATATTCCCAGGCATTAGGACAACCTATTGCATTCAGGGAATATGATGTCCACAGCACTCCTCAGACATCAACACCACTGGGGAACCCTGTCCCCCGCTGGCATGCCATCGGCTGCCAAGCAGACCAGCATGCCCCAGTCATGTACCCCAGCGTGCCTACAACACTATCAAAGATGTGTGAGGAGCCTCGCGTGTGTTCACCTGTGCCCTATGGACTCTGTTTGGAAACACTGCACAGCCCCGTGATGTACATGCCTTGGAGGAGGTGGAGTTCGGAGAGCCACACCTGGAGAGTAAATATCTGTCACTGTGAGCCATCCTCCTGTCATATCAGCTGCCAGAAGGAATCACACCAAGTTGGAAAGATACACCATCCTCCTTGCTTATCAGTTACAGCAAGCCTGAGTCAGTGATTGAGGAGATGTGGGTGCCCTATACTGGCAAGAAGCAGCCGGCTTCCTTATGTGTATGGCAGCAGCCAGAAAAGCAGTATGCAAATCCCCTGAGAAATGTACCCAAACCTCCTTCATCCCTACTGTGAAGATCACCTTCTGCTTGCAGGCAGTGTCCAGTAGAGCACAGGGACCTCTGCCTCCTGTGTCTGCACTCTGCATGAAGGTGACTCAGCATGGTTTCACCCTGAGATCCTGAAAGCTGCAAGACTCACATAAGCTAGTGCCAAATACTTCTCTGTGAAAACCAAATACCTGTGTTGAATTTGGGGTGTGCACAGGTTTTGAAGATTCCCTCTACATATCATTGTGGGTTTGGTAGATGAACCCATACACATGGAGAATGGTCCCATCTGCAGTGAGACCCTTGTCCTGCAACCTTCAGACAGTGACAAGTTACCCAATGTCCTATTGGAAAGTTCTCAAAAGTGATGTTATTATGAGTGGGATAAAAATCTCGCAAGATGAGTCTCAAACTCATCTCATTCCTGACTATGTACATCTTTCAGAACACAATTAATTCTAAGTTTTCTTTAGGCAGGACCAGTAGTCATTCCCATAAAATTCTGGAATAGATTTTTTTGTGTCAGTGGAGAGGAAAGCAAAGTCTAGCCTTCGCGCTATGTCATACCTACATGGCTGCATGTCACCAATGCTACAGACTGGCAGGTCTGTTGGTATACTCAGTGCTGTACTCACACCCTGGATTCTGGTTCTGAGCTGTATCCCTTCACCTCGCACCCAAAGCAGCACATGCTGTTGTCGGAATGTACATTTTAATAACAGAGTATGCCCATAGCATGCCCATTAGCAACCCCTTGAGATAAGTGACGATGCAACATCGAGTATCTGCTGAAAGGGAGTATGTAAAAGCCCTATAGATGCCCTAAGGATTGCACATGCTTTTGGTCATGCTCACCTCGGGGCATAGAGCAGCACAGTTGCCACCTCCAGTGTGTGCTGTTAGGTTCACCTACTCCACCTGGGTTTTGTGTGCTTGAGTGACTTTGAGTTTCTTTTATGGCTCAGGATGTTTCCTGTGTGTTCCCTCTGATAGAACGTTGTTAGAAGGGTGAGGCATTAATTTTTGAAGTTTTATAATTGATGTGCCTACACCTGGAGGTCACAACAGCAATTTGCACCAGGAAGAATGGAGGACTCAGAGGAAAGCCTTGCTCATTTTCTGCACGACAAGGGAAGTCTCTGGATCCTGCACATGACTCAGACATGGTCCACAGCAACTGCAGGGTTCTGGCATCAGCCTGGTGATTTTGCAGGGCTGCCTGTTGTGCTCTAATCACCTTGCTTTCATGGGCAACTGCACCAGCATGACAGGTTTTCCTGCCTCTTCAAAACACAACACTGGCCAATGTGTATGGGCAGAGCTTACTGTTTACATTTTTCTGCATGACAAACATGTCCTGTTTTTCTGTGGGAAACTGCTGCCTGGAAGGTAGTGATGACTTCCTTGTACGTCCTATGTGTTACGTTTTCATTCCATCTTCACTCTAAATCTCAGGACTGAGATTTTCCAATTGGCCAAAATTCCCAGCACCTTCATGCAAGAAGCTCAAGCTAAAATGCTCCTCAGTGCTTCAAACATACTCAGTTGCCTCAAAGCATCCTTCAGAGTGGGAATTACATCCAACAGCAGTGACCAGAAAAGCCAGTGTTGGTAGCAGGAAAGACCCAAAGAATTGCTCCCTTCACCCAACTTTGACTAAGTCAGGTCCCAAGAAGAAGAAATCATAGCACATATGTGCAGCCCTCCAAGACCCAGAGGGTCCAGCAAACCTCAGTGTCAAGTGCTCACTGGACACAGTCCTTCCATTGTCAATCACTGAACTTGGGAGTGAGGCCCCAAGGAAGGCAGATAGGTTTCATCACAACTTTAGCCTCTGTTCAACAGTGTCAGCAGATGAACATGCTGCAGGAGCAGTACCACGAACAAAGCAAGGAGCCCATTAGCCTGCTGTCAATACATGGCGGTAAATGAAATTACTCCAGTTCAAAAGTCAGCCTTGTTTGCTTGAAGACTGCCATCAGGATTGAAAGTTGATGCCAGAAAGCATGGTGCAAGAGATGATAAGCCCTCAGGAACACCCTATCTTTCTAGACTGCATCCTGAGCTTCTCTGGGCCTGAATACAAGTGCATAGCATGTCCACCCAAGTAAAAAAGTTGTAGAGCATGGTGCTTTTATAACAGTAAGGATACACAAAGCATACAAGGTTTATGGGTGTCTTTCTGATGCTCTGGTGTTTTCCTGCACCAGGTGGAATGTGGAGAGGGGATCAGCAGCCCTCTGGGGACTGCAGACAGGAAGGCTGTTCCGCTCACTTGGCATCTGCAAGGACACAAAATTAGTGTGATAGTATTAACAGAAGCTCTAATTAATATCTTGTCTGTGGGACAATACCCCTCTGGAACTGAAAAGAGAGACATGGAAACTTCAAATGAGGAGGGTGATACAGGGTGACAGACAGAGAGAGGTAGAGAAGAATCCAGTAGACTTCAGTCCTGATTTGTACAAGAATTGTACACAACTGCTACCTGTTTCCAGCCAAGGAATGTGAGATTGTATGGGCTGCCTGGCTCACCCAGTCTGGCCCTCAATTTTCACAGGCACTGTATTTCAGAAACATATTGAATTCCATCTTAAAAGGGGGTGGATATTTGCCTGGAGTAGAAGGTTGTTTCAGAGCCCAGTTGCTGAACACAACCCCTCCAGGGTCATGACATGTTTAACAGAGGTTATGAGCTCATTGGAAAAGTGATTGCAGAAGTGGAGCTTTGGCTAAAGGTTGGGTAACATCAGAAGCAGTATTGAGACTCCTTCAAATTTCCCTCCTAATTCACTGTCCTTGCCCTCACGTGCCTTGCCTTTTAAGATGGAAGAGGCAGCAGGCATGCTTCAGTAGCTACCCATTGTTTATTTATTTTTTATGACCCGTTTGCCTTAAAATTATCTTTGTCTATTCCAGCCTCCTTCACAGATCAGCCTTAAAGCTACCATTTAAATCACAGCCCTCCTTATTCTATATACACACACAGGGAGCAATAAAGAAGCCATAAAAAGAAATTTGGCACTTTTTCAGCTTATCATCTAAGTGTAATTGGTTGTTCTTTACACAAGAAAGAAGCTGACCTCTTGCCCATATTATTTGCATGGAAGAGGAGTAGCTAGATGGGGTTTTAAGGTGGAAAATTCCTGCAAAAGCCAGAAGTGAATGGCACAGAGAGGTCTATTGGCCCAGCTGTCAGGTCTAGGTTTCACCCTGGCTCACCCCTGCATGGAGAGGAAAAACATGTCCCTTCTCTCTATGTGGTGCTTGGTGGACGAAAGAGTTCAGAGCAGCAGGGACCTTGATTTACAGCCCAGTTGTCTTCAGTCAGAGGACATGATCAAAGCATCCCGCAATCCCCCACTGGAAAGATGGGAAGAAACGGCTGATTGGCTATCTGCTTGGCATATTCAGCTCTAGCATGAGGCCAAGGCAAGTGCTTTGTTTTCATGGACCAGAGCTTCTCACAGTGGCTGCTGAGAGGAAGTGACAGAAAACTAATTCTCAATTAAGTTGTGGAACCAGTAGGTGGGAAGTTCCACTCAGGTCAAAAGCCCATAATCTCATCTAGAGATGACTTTTGTCAAGAAAGAAAAGGGTTTGTGTTGTCCTGTCCACAGATTTCCTGGTGTACCCTAGAGGAGGCCATGACCCCTCTTGTGCTCCTCTCCCATTAAGTGTTGATGCATCCCTTTGGAGACCCAACTACCAGGACATGAGCAGATCTCCAACCGGAGGTATAGAACAGAGAACATGGGATGCAGCCCTCTATGTTGAGCATAGGACCAGATCAAGATCCTGTGTGGTTATGAGACCAAGGCTGAGCTCAGAGCAGAGATGACTGTGGTCTCCTCGGTCCTTCATTGCAGCATGGAGAACAAGGACATCTCCAGAGACATGGCTTGACAGGGACAGTCATTATCCTGGAGAAAAGGTGTAAGGTGTAGGGCATACCTGGTGCTATGCTATTTCCAGAACATGGGGCCAAAGGGGTTTCTTGGTATTTGAGAGCAGGGCTTGCACATGCATATACTGCCAACCTGAGTTACATGGCACAATGCCACAGACGCCTCATATACACTGATGATGGCTGGCTCACCAGATCTGGCTCAGCAGACCTAGCTCACCTCTTGATATGTGCTTGGAAAAGGAAGGGTACCCATAGTAAGCAGAGAAGAAAACTGGCTGAAGGAACCCCTGTAAGAGTAATTCCTCTCCCTCCCTGCAACCCCAGCAGCACCTGATCCACCACAATATGGTGTGTGTTGTATTGTTTGATCTTTGGGACTGTCCTGAGGAGAAAAGCAAAGGGCCTTAGTGGAAATGTCATGCAGCTTGCCACCAAAGAGGCAGCTCTGGGGCAGCCTCAGGAGGTGCCACTCTGTGGCTGACATGGCTACAGAGCACATGGACTGTGTAAGGATACTGGGTCCCCCCAACTGGGGAAGCCTGTAAAGAAAGCTGATTAATGCCTGGAGGGGTGACTGACCTTCCCTTGTGAGCCTGGGGAGGATGTGGTAGTGGAGAAAGGGACTGTGATTTGGGGACATATTTATATGGGCAATGGGAAATAAGGGAATCTTTGAGTCACCAAATGACAGACCCAGCCAGAAGGGACATGCAAAGAACGGTCACTGTGGTAAATATTCCTTGGGTGTATGTGGGATGGAGGTGGTCACTCTGGACAGGGATAGCTTTCACTTAGGATCAGTCCTGCAACCCCAGATGTGATTCCTCAGACTCCCAAGTTGGAAAATACAGCAAAATATGTAAGTCCACCTCGAGTGTGTTTATTCCTTCAGTTCCTCCAGCTACCTCCTCACCTTAGCCTCTTAGTTCTAATCCTTCTCATTTACATCATCGTGCCTACCAAGGGGACTAGCTCTTAACCTGTACAAAAGCTTGCTTCTTTAGACTTGTTCTTGCCACCAGAGTCACTATCCCAGGCCCAAGCCACCTGCATAGTCATCCTTCCCCGACATCACTGTCAGCCCGAAGGAAGTGGTTGAAACATGATGCCCATGCCTGGTCTTGACCTCTGGTGTTGTTGCCATTTCCAGTTTTATTCAGTGTGGTTTCCTGGATAAATAGATGGATTTTTCTCTCCTGACCCTTCATAAATATTATTTCAAGAGTGCCTTTGAAATTGTACAAACAATCACCTGTTTTCCACCTTCACACAATATTTTTGCTGTCCTTCAATATGCAGATGGGTCTTCTTAGTCTCTGCCTAAGCTAGCATTCTTCTCCAGTGCCTCACACTTCTGTTTACCTCTTAAGCAAGAGGTTATTGCCTTTCAGTCACAGCCTTGAATTTCTTGCTTCCCAAATAATTTCATCGTATTTCAGTCACAGCAATGACTGAGGGATTCTTACAGCATTGGAGGCCTGTGCCTTCCTCACAGAGGTATCAAGGATCCTGTTAAAAAGGCCCAGCCTGACAAGGTTTTCTTCTTTGAAGAACTAAAACGCTAAATTTGGATGTCTTATATTACTGTAGGATATGAGCAAGTGAGGGGGAACCTGCTCCTGCATGCCTAAAAGCTTGTCTTTTTGCCTAATGGTGTGATTTAGTCCAAGCAAAAGGTATACTTTCTCCCCATGACACTTAATTTGTTTATATTATCTACCACAGATATAACACAAATATGGAAGTATATAAATATAAAGGACTGGGGTGGGCAGCAGAAACAGTCACCACATCTGTATTTCAGAATTTAGTGCAACCATAAAAAACATTACTGATAAAATACTAGAAGGAAAATCAGCAATGATTGCATCATCATCATCATCATCATCATGAAGCCACTGAGAAGTCAGTCAAAAACAACCACAAAGGGAAGTTTTGGAGGCCTCCAAATTTTGCCAACGTACTGCTACTGCTCTTTTTTTTTGTACTTATTAGCTGCCACCCCATCTTGAGTAACTTCTCTGAAGCAAGCCCTGGAGAATCGTGGCAGCCAGAGGCTGTTTTTCCTCTGTTCTCATCTTCTGCTTGAAGACCTTTACTCCCTCAGCAAATCCTAACAAACTTATATGGCACTTGAATTAACAGCTTAACTGTAAACACAGAGCAGGACCAAAGGTGAGATAAACAGGAGCCCAGCAGCTCTCAATGATCCAGGAACAAGGGGCAGAGTTGACGTTCAAGAATTGGACTGAGACTGATGTTTGCTTGTCCCTGAGATCACAGGACGTTGTTTTGAGGACCCTTTCCATGGGGTTCCTATAGGAAATTCACTGCTTGTCAAAGGCAAAGTGGAAGGAAAAGCAGAACTAACTCCACAGCTCAGACCATTGATTGACCCTCTGAAATGCTTGCCCCGCACCTGGTCATCCATCACACTGGCCTCATTAGCAGGAAAGGGGTCCTCCTGCAGTTTATGCTCCCTCTGCTAGTGCAGCTCCCTGAGACGGGAGTTTCCCTTCACCAGGTTTGCACAACACACAGAACCAGGGAGAACCAGTGAAAATACTTACTGGTAGATAACTATTGTTTTTCTAAGAGCAGACTTGCATTGCCTTTGGCAAAATTTGACACAGCCAGCTTCAAAACACTTGCCCTGGACCAGGAACATGAAAAAGCTCAGCAGGACTGCACCGAGAGGGCGCTTCATTCCTTGCAGAGAAGACTGGGATCAGTTGCCACTTCTTAAGAGCCAGCACTGTCTGGAAGACCTAAGCTCATCTGCCTTCCCCCCACCACCGCCATTAATGCATGTGGCTTCGTGGTGCAGTGAAGAAGGGTCTAGCTCTAAGTCCAGAAGAACTTGACCAAGTGATATGTACTTGGAGCACTGCATCTGCATTGCACCCACTGCAGACGTGCCAGCAGCACATCGGTGAAGCTGCTTCTGCATTATGTTATTTACCTCCATACCCTACCCAGCACAGCTACAGCTGAAACCAGTGTCTGCAGAGAGAGCAGGCTGGAATGTTTTTAAGCACAGCTTTTTGTCCTAAAACATGTTTTGATTAAATACCTTGTTTTTAATAACCACATATGAATATCAATGGAAATTGCCCTGGCAAAATATGTCAGCATGGACATCTTCTTTGTTCTGGGCTGAGAAATATATATTCGTAAATTATTAAAATTCAAAATTTTATCCCAATTTTCATTGTAATGCTTTTTAACTTAAAGAGAGCGCCTCAGCGTGCACATCACCATATGAAAGACTTGAAATATTGGTGGTTTATTTCCTTTCTTAAATCATGATGGACAGCTGTTATTTAGTACTAATTGAAACACCTTATCTTTTTTCACAGATCAAAGTGTCTCCTGTTTGTTTTGTAATGAAGTAGTTTGACACTTTTTGTGTTTGACTTTTTGTCAGACTATTTCATTACAAAACAAACAAAAGTCTCTTTGATCTGTAGAGAAAGATAAGACTTTTTTAATTAGTACTATATAACAGCTGCCCTTAGTTGTGCTTAAAAATAGAAGAATGGAAGGCCTCAAATCTCTTGCTATATTATGCATGAAAACTTTATCCTAAAATAGTCAGAGATCACTGCAAAACACGAAATGGACATGAATTAGGATTTCTAACTGATGCTTTAAAATTCCAGGATGTGAACAAAATATGAAGGGTAAAACCCAAGATCCCAGCTGGAAACACTGTAAAAATCCATTTTGTAAGAAAATTCAAAAAATAATTGATCTGGTTTACAAATACCTTTCAGAATTACTCTTCCCATGGAAAAGCTGAGAGTCTTGCCCTGAAAATCATCAAGCAAGGGCTAAGAAGAACTTACATCATTGGAAAAATTTTTTGGCATGTTAGGACAACATGCAGCCTTGGTGTTCCCCTGGTTCCTCTTCACTTCTAGACATTGAAGTAGCCACATCTATTAGATTCGTATCTGCTGCTCTGTATGAACATTGCTTCAAGCAGCAGAGTCTCATTCCTGATTGGCATCTCATCATACTGCAGATGAATAGTAATAAAGCATCTTTTGGCAAGGGAGACAGCACCTCTTTCCTGTTGCATTCATAATTTGATGGAGCCTTTCCAGAGACAACTGCCCCTGAATTTATTCCCCCTAACTCCATATTGGGCACCAACTTCAAACATCAGAACCTTTGGTTCTCTGCACTAGCTCTGTACCAAATTTGGGGCCAAAGCTAGACTTACAGCCCTTCTCTCCAGACAAATTCACAGTCTGGGTGCTAGCTGCCTAAGGGAACTGTTTCATGCTTTCTGATGGTGGCCACTCACAGTAGCAGTGATTCACCCTAAAATCTTTGTCTCAAGGGAACACCGATGTCTGCAACAGATGGGCATCTCCCTTGCAGCTGGCTCCTACCCCTATAGCTTGCCCCTGCAGGGCGCCAGATGAATGACTGCCAGCTTTCCCTACTCCCAATGCAAGAAGCACATCTCATTTCAGCCAGCTCACCAGAAAAACACCATGCACACCAAATACAACCCTTGCTGCTGTGAGCACTGAGGAAGGCGGTCTGTCCCATGGATGCAGAGGTCCCCAGCACAGCTAAAGCACCTCCTCCAGAGGAAAAGGTATGTGGAGAGGGGAGGGATGGCAAGGAAAAACAGCAGCATTCCTCTCAGCAGCATAACTCTGCCAACAGCCAGCACCATGTGCTTCACGGGTGGTAGTAAAACCCTCATAGTGGACAGTTATGCAATAGGCTTCCATGTCTGGCTCACAGCAATTATTGTCATGCAAGATGAAGATTTATATCCCATGTAGGTTTTTAGCCCAGCTGGTGTAGGGGTGGATGATATTTTTATTGCTCCTGTATGGAAAATGTGAGAGTAATGTCTTCCCAAGCTCTTGGCCCCAGTCGTATTTTCAAACAGTGAATCCCACAGGTTACATACTGTATAATGCAGCATGCTCCCTTATTAGTATGTCAGGTGCAGTATTTTAAGTCATGATCCTTTTCTTTCTCATTCAGGTATTTTAATAAAGAATAAATGGCAGGATCTTTTGTGCCTTCTCCCCGCCATTGTTCTTTTCATTCCCATGTCACATCCCTCTCACTAAATTAATGGTCCTAATCTTTTCTTTGTGAAATCCTTCTAGGTCTTCTAATAATTTGTATAATCTATCTTTAGACATCTTCTATTTCTGACATGTCTCTCAGAAAAGTGACAAAATCTGAGTACATCATTTCAAACATAGACATAATTCCAATTCATAGGAAGGTATCATAATACAGCCTTTTCAGTGCTAGCTGTTGTGATCAGTATCGCTCAAGGAGCCTGAAAAGGACCTTGATGCTTTCCTGAGTAAGAAATAAATAATTTAGGGCCTGTCGTGTTACGTAAGTAGCTTAAATTGATCTTTTATGTTGCATTACTTTGTACCTCCCCATGCTAAAATTAAACTGCCAGCTGCCAGTTCTGGAGAATCTCACACTCTTCCCTCTTTGAGTACTCTCAGCAACATGCATTGCCCTGGGGCCCACGTTAAGTCTTGCAAAACTAATACTCAGGGCCCAGAGAGGTGCAGCAGGTGCCGCACAGCCCTCTGGCAGTCTTGCAATGAAGAGTGGTGGGTAACATACCAGCCATCCTCCACTCACTGCTGGGAAACAGCTGCTGAGTGTTGCTGCTACATCACAAGCAGGTCTGTGGGGAAGGTGATGTAAGCCCACAAAGAATGGCTGCTGTATGAGTGGCTAAATCCTTACCTGTACATGCACCCAGGGATCCACAGGCACTTTTAGTCCAGCTTTCTTCTAATATCTGCTCAGTACCAGCCATAACTTTTGTCCCAGTCCTCTCTTCCACAAGCCTTGGCGACTGCTGAATAAGGTAATGCCTGTCTCTTGGAAAGTCAGCCAATTCCAAGTTGAGAATGCAAGGCTCAGTGACCCCGCTCCATTGCTGTATATTTCTCCATGGGTAAAACCAGAATTTGGCACATGAACCTAGCTCCATACACTGTCTCTCACCTGATGCAGTCGCTTGTGGGAATGCCCATCTCTTTATGTTTTCTGTTTGTTTTTAATTGTGATCAGTGACTCAGCACATGCTTGAGGAGTTGCATCAGCAAAGCTGAGAGTAATGGAAAGTGAGTTGGCTGAATCTGGATCAGGAAAGCTCCATACATTCTTTACACTGACAAAAAAGAGCAGAATTTGGAAGACAGCTGTCAAGGACCTATAATAATAATAATAATAATAATAATAATAATAATAATGGCCCATCTTCGCGAACGAAGATTTGGGGAAAGGTCTTTTTACCTTTCCAGCCTGCGCAATGGATTTTTTAGGTGAGACACAGCCTGCGCTGAACTGAGCCCACCCTTTAATCCTAAGGTTCATCTGCCGGGGCCAAGCAAGCTTGGACAATGGCAGTGAGGTCCTCAGGACGTAGGTTTGTTTAGAGTGTCCTTCTCATAGATGGATGGCCTCACAGGGCTAACGACCTCCATCAGGCCAGGAGACCGGGGACTCTAACCCGTGGTCGCAGCAGTGAAAGTCCTGCACGCTAACCACTAGGCCACCAAGGACCTATAGCTTATCAAGATTTATCTCTTCGTACTAATTCTTGCTGCCTTGAAAGCGGGTTCATTAGAGTTGTTTATGTAGAATTGTCTAAACCCTCAGTAGTTATAAATCAGCATAGCTCCAATTAATTCAATGAAACTGTCAATTGACACCAAATAAGCACATGTAGTACATTCTTCAATGCAATCAGATCACCTCCTTTTTGTAAATACCTGCCTGGCAGTTTTCCCTCCAAGATCCATACAGACCTTTCCTTCTGGAATCCAGCAGGCTCCATGTTCTTGCTGTCTCTTTGGGCACAAAGTAACATCTGAATGCTAGCTCCATTAAAAAAAAAAAAAAAAAAGGCAGTACACATGGGTTTTTTTACAGCAGAAACCTATTAGCAAGTCAAAGCAACAGCTTGGAATGGTGGAGGCACAAACGTAAGGAATCTGTGGTATTTGTAAGAAATGCAGATAGCAGACAATTGACTTATTTCCAAATACTATGGCAAATGTTCCTTTCAAGGCACAGGGCTCTGCTCAGTCTATTGCATTGCCTGAAACAGCAGTGTATTTATGGATGGCTGGAGGCAAATACACAAAAATACACAAACCTTCCTGTAAGAAGTTCCTGCCCCATATAGTAGAGGGATAATATTCCTCCAAATCACCTTTCAGCAGCAGATTTCTGGGCACTTTGCAAACAGCAAATTCAGTATCAAGGAAACCATCTGTGAGGCAATTAATTGGTGTTGCTATACTAAGAGAGTGATTCAGTAGGTTGCTGTAGGACAGTGGAAAAGGCAGTTAGTGGAAAAGGCAGTTAGAGTTAGAGGAAAACTCCACTAACCCACTTTTCACTTTCGGGCTACAGTCAATCCCTTCTCAAGCCTGGAACTAGAAGCCAAAAGCCTGAGTCCTCTCACCAACTGCAGTCTTCTCTTTTCATTGGCAGAATAATACCTACATCTCTCACGCCCATAGTCCACACTGTAAACCTTACACTCTTGGTAAAAAGTCACCCAGAAAGACTCCTCCATTTGCTTTAAAGTTGTATAAACCCAAGGTTCCCCATGTTGTGTGGCAGGGTACACCTTTCTGCTCTTTAGTTTCTTTTGGAAGTCTCCAGTGGAGACTCTTGAGGAGAGGAAGAAATCCAAGCTCTCAGTAACAGACTTCTCTGTTCTGTTAGGACAAAAGTTGGATAAGTTATTGCAGTTCAGTCTGAATCTCTGCAGTGTTTGTGGTGATGATGTTTCAACTCATTTCCATATTTTAAAATACTGATTCTTATTCCAGATGATCTCTCCTTTGCCTGTCTTCCTCTTTCCTATTCTCTACATCCCATAGATATTTTTGCTGGTTTTCTACTGTCCTCTGCATTCTAGCATCCAAATGTTATCCATCCTTAGCCCACCTTTTCCCATTTTCTTTCTAATTCTTTAAGTTCAGTCTGAATTCAGTGTAAACTCTCTTGCCTGACTCCAGGGTATCTGGATTTGTCTTTCCCCTGATGCTGTTTGCTGCATCTTTTCTTTCCTCACTGCTCCTGTGCAAATCTCCAGGTGATATTACATATGTCTGTTCTCTGAGATGTAGGAGCATTTTCCACTTTACCCATCTAAGTCCATAGCCTGGCCACATTCTGATTTCCTGGTGGGACAAATCCCGGATAGACTTGATTCTGAGCCTCTCTCCACTCTACCCCATGCCTTAATGTCCACAGATATAAGACCAAGTTGGCTGAGCAGGAAGACACATCTCAGCCGCATCTCTGTCTGGACACTCGCAGGGGACAAGATCAGAGTCTATACCATAGTGTACCTCTAGTACCCATAGTGTAAACCAGCTTTTCCTGACTGTACTTCAACAATGCCGCAAAAACTACACCTATTCAAATATCTTACCATATTTTCTTACAATAACTTCAACCAGACATCAAATGTGAGAAGTGCTTAGCACCTCTAAGTTTATGATCAAATAGTTACTGAGCCAGGCAATGTGATAAGAGGTAAGAGAAGGCCTCCACAACCATAAATAAGTACAAAGATAGAGCCTATAATCACACACCAAGTTGGTGTTAGGTTAGGTACTGCACTAGGTCTCCTAATTGTCACCACTGGTGCCCTCACCACAGACTATATGACATTTTTCTCTCCTCACTCCCTTCTCATCACTCCCTTCTCCATCCCCCCAAGCCACTCCTCTCCTTTTATTTTAAGAGCTGACTGCCATTTCTCATCTATAAGGTGACATATGAAAACTTTCTTAGAAAACAGTCATAAAAAGAAGAAGAAAATGAAAAAGAAAGACCCAATGGAGAGCAGAAAATTACAGTGTCTGAGCCGTATTTACAATAATTATAATTATTATAAAGCACAATAGGGTGTAGAAACCCATAATTCTCCTGGTGCTTTCTGATTTTTAGATCTATGTTTAGAAAGCACATGTCAGAGAAACAGTCAGAAAAGGAATGCCATGAAGTCACTTTCCTCTCTGTGTTGTAAAAGCATTGGGGAGAATATTTGTGTTTGCAGGAACACAGGGACAAGCAACTTCAGAAATTAATCCATCATTGCCTGTCCCAGGATGACGTACTACCTGCTAAAGTGAAAAATTAAGCCCTCTCCTGACATCACTTCACAAAAAGAGGCCCTCCTTTCTCTACCCCTTCCACTTGTCATTTTTATAAGACCAGACATTTCTCCCACTTCTGATGCTTTGATGACTCTTACCCAAATGTCAGACTCCACACCAGCAGCCATGGTCCCCAGCCCACCATAATGCAAACTTGGAGTTGCTCCCTCTCTTACACAAACATTTTGTGACGGTATCTGAAAACCTCCTAGTAGCACCTGAGGCAGTCTGACTAACATCTGCCCTATGGGACTCCTTTCCTCATTCCTCTCCCACATGCAGAAGCATGCAGGTAATACAAGTGTTCCATTTTGCTCACCAGGTATCATAGCCAGAGAAAGCAGCTTTGAAGTGCCCTCATATGTGAGACAGAAGGTGGGAATTGTGTTTGTCCTTTGCTCCTGCAGACAGTTATCTAGCCCACCAGAAAGCTCTCCTGTCAGCCCAGAGGTCTTCCCACTTGGCAGCAAATTCTGTTGCTCATTGCTGCAGCTTTGCTATTAAATCTCATGCAACTTCTTCAAGGAATGGGATGAGACCTTCAATTCTAATCAGAGGTATTTCATGAGGATAAGAGCTCATATTCCTACCTAATCCTCCACAGCTGCTCACCTTGAAGCCCAACCAGTTCATTCTGGTCTTCTCCCAGTGTGAAAGAGTGAGACTCGTATCTCTTAGAACAAAGAGAAAGGTGTCACCATGTGGTTTAATTATGTCCACAGTAGTCTGTGTTGTTGGAGGTTATGTGCTTCAGCATCCAGTGGGTTATTTTACCTCCACAGATCTCCCTGCTCTTTCCCGCCTAGGTTCAGACTCTGCCGTCCATGTCCTGACTCTCAAGCTCTGCTATCCTGTTCTCCAAAGCATCATATGCTGCAGCTGCTATGATATATGCCAACATCTCCTACAGGAATATTTCACAGCCAGTATCAAAAGTGATGTTTGAAGTGCTATGGAAATGCCCACATCCATTTCAGAGAGCTTGGGACACCTTCTTAGGTTATTTAGCTGGAAGCAACCACCAGACCATAACTCTTGTGTTGCCGAATGGACACTGAGGACTTTCTAACTATCAAGATGGGTTAGAGGCATCTTCACTGGAAAGAGATTTTTTTCTGAAAACAGGCCATTAGTTCTCTTTATTAATACATGAATGGGTGATAATAGCACCTGAATGTGAAAACCCACAATGAGTTATTACTGGGAAACCTGTCTGAATAACAGGTATATGCTTACTGGTTAAATAGGAAATCAACCAGGACCAGCTGTGAAGGAAGAGATGGTTCGTGGTTTTGAACAGGAGTGAACACACCCTGCCCTGAAGTATCAGTTGTGTTTGGGGCTAGGTATAGGGATTGGTTCTATGCATAGCATGGGTACGTATGTGTGTACATACATGAATGCTTTTATGTGTCTGTTTTTCTTTGAATGTTACACATTTTTTGCCCAAATAAGGGGGAGTGGGACTGCAGCATGAATGTTTGTAAGCAGAAGACAATAGTTCTTGCAATATTTATGCCAATCTGCAAAACCCCTCCCAACCCTACAGTACATGTCAAGATCAGGCTCAGATAAAAAGTCACAGGATTACCCTGAAACTGGAGTGTTTTACATGCCTTCCACAGGCATCCCCTCTGCTTTGCTGCACTCCTAGTGGAGACAAAGGATGAAGAAGCACAAAGAACTCAGAGAAGGACTTCTTAACCCTTGCTGTTTCCTAAGGGGCAGGTGGAGAGTTTTGCATGTTGCCTTCAACAGCGAAGATGAGTTCTTTCCCTGAGAGGTAGGAAGGTTGCCAAACGAAGAGGTTTTCCACAAGGACGGCTGAGAGTCACATCTGGCCAGGTGTTCTTGCTCTCTCATGAGACCAACTCCCACCCCACCTCAAATGAGACAGCCTGAAGTGGGAAGAGAAGATGATCAGATAGATGCACATAGAGGTATCTCAGATATGCACCTGCCACTCAGCCAGCGCCAGGGAGACGCCAGGGAGAGAAGGAAATTTTTTTTTTCTCTGACATTTTTAGCATGGATAACAGAGTTCAAGCAGAGCAGAGCAGCCCAGTGATAATGGCTTCTGTTGCCTTGAGCTAAGCTGCTTAATTGCATTGGACTGGTTCATCTAATCAGGGAGAAAGGTGAAATCCCTTGTTTCTTGCCCCAGCTGACTTACCTCAATGAACAAAGCCCTAAAGCCAAATGCCAGGTGATCCCACACATCAGAAATAGCTGAACACGGCAAAAGGAGTCACACTAATGTAAAATCCTGTGGACAATAACACGTGAGCGTGTATGTGCTAAAATGGCTTGCAGATCAGGCTGAATCCAAAGCCCAGTAGCCATGGTCCTCCCAGCTCACTGGAAATACATCATTCCTAAGTTACCTACTGTCCCATTCATGCTTCGGGGATCTGGGGAGCAGCAAGCAACTCCCGAGTGGTTGCTGGTATCTAGAAGAAATTCTGCTGAAACAGTTGAAATAAGGATCTTTCTTCCACTGTGTCCCACAGTTCAGGGTAATTTTCTTTCACCCCTGCCCTTCCCCTCCTTTGCAAGACCTTGGCTTGCTGTTTAAAGAACTTGCAATCACCACAAGATATAACATGTTTTTCTAGAATGTAAAACTAAAGATCTTGATGCACCCCAAATAATCATGGGTAGAAGAATAAAATAGCTCAGCAATAAGGGCCCTAACCTGGGCTGGTCTCTTTCCGTGTCCCATCACTCAAACCCCTCAACTCTTCAGCAAAACTGGACGATATGGGACAGAGTCTTTGCCAATGTGGGATCAGGGCAGGGCTGAGGGGTCTCACTGACCTATGAGAATGTGTTCCACGGCATACAGAGAAGCATAGGTGGTAGTCTGTTTATTTTAACTTAGGAGCCATTCGAAGCAAGACAGGTAGTTTTGGTGCCATTCCTTGACCTCTTTGGCCCATCACAAATTCCACATTAGTCAGGAATAGAGTACAATGGGACCAGTGCCCTGAATGGAGCTTGGCCCTGGTCTCTCTCTGGTGACTGATGCAGCATCAGACACCACAGCCTCAGAGAGGTGATCTCAGGCTTAGTGATCAATACTGTGATCTCTCTGGACAAGGGGACCTGCCACCAGTACATGAGAATGGCTCACAACACCACTCCTGGACCTGTGAGTTTATCACCAGCATCAGCCACGCCACCTTCTAGCCCTGGACCACATACCCCTCATTTTCCCAGATGTCACCACCCACTGCAAACAGTGCCCCAGTCCTCCATCTGCTCTCGGGGGCTGCTGTCTGGCCAGAACTCACCTCCTTGTCTTCCCATGCACACCCATAGCCAGGCCTGGCTTTCTCTGCCAAGCTGGGGTTTGTGTCAAGATAGGAAAGTACCCTCATGCAGCCTGTGAGTACAGGGGAAGGCCGGGCTAGAAGGTGGACTCTGGGGTGGCTCTGGTATCATGCTGCGCTGGAGCCCTGTCGTAGAGGTAATGTGTACCCACAGTGCAAGCAATCACGAGACTTGGCTTGATGTCCTGCTGCTACGACTCACCCAACACGTGGCCCTGGGCAAGGCTTTTGTCACTTCCTTCTTTCTGTTTTCCTCCCTATCTGTCTTGTCTAATTAGGTAAAAGCTTTCCAGGGTAGAGATCGTCTCTCCCTGAACGGTAACACAGAGTAGCTGGGAGCACTCCAAGACACAATTAACAGCCGAGCAGAGCAGACTCTCTGAATATGACAGTGTCAGCAGGAGCAGGCATCCCTGACACAAACTTTTATCTTCTCTCAATTAGCGGGCAGAAAAATCTCAGACCTTCTGTAGTTTGGTTGGAAGGCTAAGGGTCTCCCCAACAGAACCAGCCAGAGTGCCTCCCTGGTCTCAGCATGCCAGGAAAAGCGTGGTTTTTGCAGGAAGTGCGAGAGGCCTCTCCTGTCCAAAAAGCCTTGCAGGCTTGCCTCAAGCACAGAGCAGAAAGACTTTCTCAAGCTTCCGTGCTGCTAAAGGAAAGGCTTTGCCCGCTAGCTGTAGATAGCTGAAAGAGTTCTGGAGCTCAGCCTATCTCACAGGTAGAGGCACACAGGCAGCAGGGAGACAATGACCCTGGCATAGTTATTACAAGGGCTTAGGGCTGCTCACCTGCGTCATGGTGGAGATAACATCAGCCTACTGAAGACGGTCTTGGAGCAGCCTAATTGCTCCTGCAGAAGGAAAATGTGGACCACAGGAGCTGCTTTGGCTCTCAGCTGATTGTCAGGCAGTCGTGCTGCAGGGATCATGTATCCCAGAGGAAAGGCTGCTGAAGATGAGTGATGTGGCAGCTAGCATGGAGATGAGCCCTGTTTAAACACCATGAGAGATGGGGGAGAGAGGAGTACTCAGAGGAGCAGGCTCAGTTCTCTGCCTCTTGGTCCTCCCTGGGGACCTGGTTCCAGATTGGGTGCTATGCTAAGAACAGTGGTTACCATCTCAGGAAAAAAAAGGTAAGGGCTCTGTTAAGGGCCAAAGGAGAGTAGAGAGGAGGGGTGTGATGGCTGCTGGGAGCTTAAACGGGGGCACTGCAAGGGATACAAAAGCATACAAGATCTCACTCAATTCTTTGCTACCCACCTTATTATTTCATTGCTGTTTGCCAGTAGATTGAACACAATAGGAAGAGAATGTCATGAGACTAGCGCCACTACAGACATTGCTAACCTCAAACGCAATCACCAGAGACAGCACTGCAGAATGGCAAACCTGAGGTGTGCTGGCATACCAAACCCAGACTCTCCTCACTAAAAATCCACATGCTCAGGATGTGTCTGACATGGCTTATAAATAACGCATTGGCCTTAAATATTCGGAAACCCACAGTTATGTCCTCTAGGATTGAGGCCAAACAAAATAAGCAAACATTTTGAGACGATATAGGTCTATGCATTTGAGAGCTTCATACTAAAAGTGGTAGTGGCAATAAATGCAGTGTTCTTTGTTTGCCTGGTGAACATTGGAGGAGTAAAGTGTGTGTCAGGTAGCGTTACAGCTAAGATGAAAACTGGAGCTGGCCTTAAGCATGTGGTTCTGGGCATCTTCCTCTCCTCTTGCCTTCTAATCCCCGTTCTGAACGGCAGTCTGGCAATTTGGCTCATCACTCTGGCTAGAAGCACAACAGAACCCAGCTACACTGATGAGGATCCATCTACACTGACCAGGCCAACTGCAGGACAGGGAGCTGAACTTTGCGGAGCTTGCAAGGCAGCAAGAGCTCAAGCAGTCTTCCCAGCAAACTCTTGAGCTCATTCACAAAATGGGAGCTCGGAGCACCATGATCCCACACGCTCACCAAAAGGAGCCTGGAAATTATCTGAGGGAGAGCACAGATGGAAATCATTGTCATCAGGGAGGCCAAGATCTTTGCAGGAAGCACAAAAGTATCAGATGTTTCAATGCATAAAAAAGAACATCCAGAGCTACACGAGATAGAATAAAAACGTAAGAGATCTAAGCCCTCTTTCTACAGAATACAAGCCAGCCCTGACTGACAGCTTAAGGCAAAAAGCCTAATCTGAGTAGGTTGCTTTGTCATTACCTGCAGTCATGTTTCCTGCCCCTTTTCCCTGCAGTATCTGGCACTGGCCCCATCCCACATGCAGCTCTGAATTAAACAACTGGGAAACTGGCAGGAGTGGAAGGAGACTCTGTGGAGGGGAGACAAGAAGACAAACTGAGAAACCTCAACTGTGGTAGAGTGCACTTATCCCCCTCTTGCTCTTCCCCTTCTCCCCCACCACTTCTGCCAAGGAAAGATCTTGCCTAAGCAAAGCTCTGATGACAGAACAGCCTGCCTTGGATATTTAGTTAGGCAAGGGAAAAAATTAATTTTCAGACCATCTGTCCTGTCTGAAGAAGGGCAGTCTTTCCCAAACTGAGCTAACTCCATGCAACGGCAGGAGTCAGCAACATGATATTAAACAATAATAAATCAAAACTGACATCATTTGGAGCACGTCCCTGTGGGGGTATCACTCTTCTGTGTGTCAACAGTGAGAAGAGAAAAGCAGAAAGAAACTTAATCTGAATCAGATAAAAGACAGTGGGCCTAGGATAGCGTTTCTGAGAGAGAAGACCCCTCCAAAAGACTTGCTGTGGGCACTGTGAGGGTGGGAAAGGGGTACAGGGGAGGAAGGATGGGGCAAGGTCACCTGTCCCCTTTGAAGCAGATAACAGTCTAGAACAGCAAAACCACATTTGGCACAGAGGGCTGAGACCATCTTTCCCCCCTGCAGCAGGCAGCACACCTTCTGGAGCCCCTGCCTTTGCAGTGAGACCTCTTTTACCGAATTGTAAGAGGGCTGCCCACATTAGTCCAAACCAACAAGCTCAAAAGCTCAGATACTTATTAGGAGCAGCAGGGCAGGAGGGAAGCTCTCGTGGTGGCTCTGGACTGGAGGATGTGGTGGGAGTTTGACAGTGATGTAAAGTGCCAAAAGAGCAGTCCAAAATCATGAGGATGGCTTGGGAAGACATCCCTGACCAGTTTTAAACTAGATGGGGACTCATCGGAGAGTATGGGCAGAAGACAGCCAAGCTTGGCCTAGGCTGCAATCCAGATACCTCAGTGTGTAAAACCACTATATGGTGTAAACCTATGCTGAGAGACAGAAAACAAGGTTAAAACTCAGATTAAAACCCAAGTGCACCAGGGTCTGTTTACCAAGCTGCAATCCCACCTCTGGAATGCAATGCAGACATACCCAATGGATGACTGGATTTAGCTATTTCCCTATAAAATACTAATGGAGAAGTGACTTAAGGGAGTTTTACTCCACGGCCAGTACTAAAGCTGTGCACTAAGCACTTCAGAGTAAACCTACATTTTGATGTCTTTAATGGGAGCAGAAAAAAAGGAGCCATCTCCCCAGTGATGTACCAGCAAGGGACAGCAGTGTCAGTGAAACATACTGCAGACATGCTTTCTGCTTGTGTCTCCCCTCTGCACACATCTCCAGGTCAGGGTATTTATATCTACACATACAGAAGTCACTTCCCTCTCTAGTTTGATACTTCCTTCAAGGGCACGTCCAAGAAACTAGCCAGCAGGCAAGGGTAAGTTGGCACGTGGATGGTGTTCAGAGAGCACAGCTTGAACCAAAAAGCTGAGGGCATCTCCCAGGCGCAGACCTACAACTGTGCTACGGACACTGTCAGCCCAATGCAGGGCTGTACAGAGAGCAAGGGCAGTGCTGTCCTTTGGCTACTTCAGCCTTTATAAGAGGTTGCAGACATCAGGCTGGATGACTCCAAAGAAATAGGAGTCCAAGGCAGTGGTTGAGAAATGTGTTTTGGATCACACCACTGACAAGTGCATCAGGCTGGGGGGAATTGGGCTGACAAGGGCCATGAGGCAGGAGAGGGGGGCACAGAAACAGCAGGGGCAAGGGGGTGAGGAGGGGGCTGGAGACAGGCTTGGGGAGAATTTAAAGGGTCTTAAAGTGACTGAGTAAAGAATTATCTTTGTTACTCCCATCTCCCTTTCCCCTGGCCATGTATGCTCCATTATAATAACTTGCTTCCAGTGACGCTGAAAGCTCTTCAGGCCAAGGAATAATTCTCCAGAAATGTTGTGCAGCTCCAAGAACCAGGGATTACAATACCCAGCGCTTCTGCCTCTGCTGCCCTCTCTGCAGACACTGAGATGTGCACGTGATAAAAGAGATGATTTACAACAAAAAGAAGAAATAAGGTACTTGAGCTTCTTCCTTTGAGTTAATGAGCTTCTTGTAGGTGTGCCACTGCTAATGAGTGTTGAGTCACGCTGGCCAGAGCTTTCTCTTGCACAACTTCTCTCTGCCTCCCCAGGTTGTTCTGTATCTGCCCTCTGAGAGTGCTACACCTAATGACTAGGGCAAGCACCGCTGCCAGCAGCAGGTTTTACGCAGTATTTGCTGAGCTTTACCAGAACGGGACCCGATTGTTTCACCCGAGCTGTTTGCTCGGCCAGCTCACTGTTTGCTTGGCCGTTCCTCCCCTACCCCTCCAAAATCCTCGGCAGCTGCCCTTGCCGTGGCAAAGGGTGAAGCACCCCTGAGGTGCAGCCCCAGCCTGACAGCCCGCCGTGCCCCCAGCAGCAGCCAGCGTCGGGGCCACGCTGCTCCCTCTGACATCACTCGCACCCCACTCTGGCTCGCCAGCGCCCACTGCCCCGCTCCCTGCCCCTGAGCACAGGAGGAGCCACCCACCCGCACCCCAGCTGCGCTTCCAGGGCCAAACGCTGAGGCTGAAGGTGAAACCAGCTCTTTCCTGCGGCATCAGACCTTCTCATATGCAGACCTCCTCGCAGCTTCATACCAATGCCCTTCAGCCTCGCCTGGGCATAGACTAATCCCAGCAGAGAACACACCAGCTCGATGCAGGGATGGCTCACACTGCAGCCAGCTGGAAGCAGCCAGGAGCTACAGTACATGATCAGCCCCCATAAATGTTTCATTTTCCTTTTCCTTCCTACTTTTCTTCCAGGCTGCCAGAGAAGTCTTGTGGTAGGCAGTATCCATGTGCATCATTCAGAGGTATCAATCCCATCAGGACTTTCTTGACAACCTCTGTGCACAGGGAGCACTTCTAAAGCTGGTGTGTGAAACCTCCTATAGCAGGACTGTGAGTCCAAAGACACAGTGTGAGTAGGCAGCATTCCCTTGCTGATTCAGCTGAATGTACTGGTGCATCATGGAGAAAAAGCTGAAGTTTTTTCACTGACTCACATGGGTCCAAAGATCCTGTTAGATCTATCCCAGTCTATGAGAGTGGTAGAGCCTGTCTGTAAGTGTCAGTGCTCTTGGATTGCAAAGGGTGGGAGAGGAAATCCCTTGAGGGGAGGAACTTGGATCCTGTTTAACACATCAAGGAGAACAGAGACCTTCCACCTTGCAACAGGCACACGCCACAGGGCTACACAATGCAGCACCTTACAGCAGTTTAGACTTCTCTCTGAATCCAGCCTTCAGTCTCTGAGTGACTCCGCAGGCCAGGGCACAGTGTCCTGGCATTAAAAATACCAAGGCTGACAGATAGTGTTTATTAATAGCACGAGTGGTGTTTATTGCTGAGCAACAGTCAGCAGCTCGGAGGTTACTGCTATTACAAGCCAAGGTCTGAGAGCATTGCCACATTGCTTCATTCTCAGGAGAGAGAGGCCCCATCTTTGGCAGAAGCCATGGACATGGGGGATGCTCAGCTACCTCAAGGACCTGCTATGTGAAGGGGAGCAGATTACAAGCGTAGCGTCCTGACCTGAGGCACAGGACAGCCCCCAAGGACAGGGGTACCCCAGCTCCCTGAGGTGACCGGCATAACACACAGTGCAGCCTCTGCAAATTGGTGCAGAGCAGACATGCCAGTGCTGAGCACCCGTTTTCTCCCCAGTGCCTTCATTCAGCTGTGCTGGAGGCTCAGGCACACTTTCCATGAAGAGTCCTGGTCTTCTGGGACCTCAGACCTACATGTGGGCCCCCAGCCCTGTCCCTGACCATTGCTCCTGCCCCATGGTCCCTGCCAGGCTCCAGGCACCAAGCTGCTGTTCAGGATGATGTTGGTTTTAACATCCCTGTTTCACAAGGGAAGGAAATTGAGGCGTAGAGAGGTGAAATGATCCATGAAGGGTGATCTTTTGCCTGTGTTCCAGAGATCTCCACAGATCTGGTGACTACATCTTAGTGAACCAGAAGAAGTAATGAAGTATTTTTTA
>NW_020897716.1:2272458-2321379 GCF_003984885.1 Neopelma chrysocephalum | reverse complement strand
AGCAAAAACCAAACCATCACCACACTTAAGAACAAACTGGCACAGAAAATCACAAGACAGCAAAAAAAGCAAAAAGAAAACTAAATCAAAACAAAAACCCCACTACTCCTACTCAGACTTTTCAATTTCAATTCTCCAAGAATTCTTTCAATGACAAGCTTAGGAGGTAAAAATCTTTACTCAATATTAAAAAATCATGAACTGAGTAGAGATACTGGTTTTATGAATTCCCCCCACCATCTTCCTCGAGGCAATTTCTGCTTCCCCTGCCTACTTCTAACTGCCTAATCAATCTCCAGCGCTGCACATGCTTCAATGCTTACAGATCCTTCCACAAGGTGATTCTACTTATGAAAACAACATGAGTATTCTGCCTGAGCAGTTTTCTGTTACTTCAGCAAACTGAATCAGTCCACAGAAGGATCATGTGACTATCTGAACAAAGGAATATGCAGCCAGGACTACAGAAAAGGGGGAAGGACCTTGACATCTTCTCCTATATTTTTCGGGAAGTGGTTAAGTCAGCTTGGTGCCACTGATGAAACTGTACACTTATGTTAACAGCTACTAAAATCACAGTAGATGTAGCTTTGAGCAACCTGCCTAGTAGATGTCCCTGCCCATTGCAGGGTGTTGGAGCTAGATGGTCTTTAACATCCCTTCCAACTCAAACGCGATTATACATTTCTATGATTCTACATCTAAATATAGTTTAAAAGATTTACAGTAGGGAAGTATAGCTCAAGAAACAGAAATACTTGTAAATTGTTTCTAAAACATGACAAAAATAAAACCCTCAAAAAAATACTAACCATTGGAGGAATGAAGCAAACTAAGCAAAGTATCCAGTAAGTATCTAATGATGGTGCGTAACTGTTCTGTGGATGACATCTGAATCAACTCTTTTGGATCAGATTGCTCCTTCAGAGTTTTCCTGCTTGCACCTAAAGCTACTTTGAGCCTCTGAACAGCATGGTGAGCCAAGTTGAGTTGAAGCTGTAGCTGAATGCAATCCTGGTAAGCAGAAAATACTCTGCTATCTTCTTCTACTGCCTTGTCTGGCTTTCTCAAAAAGTACTGGGCATTGTTAGCACTATTGAGTGGTGGCAGGTCAATACTCTGCAGAAGAATTTCTAACCGATGACAGGCCAAATTGTACCTAAAGGGAAATATTCAAAGAACACAATTCAATACACATTAGCAAACAGCAATATATTTGACAGTCACCCTGCCAGAAGACAGCTTCTGGTCCATTTTGAATGCACTGTTAAAACAGACAGTGAAAAAAAATACAGTGTTGTCTTTGTTACTGCTACAGAGATATTCACTGCAACAACCCTACAACATAGGCAGAATTTTCTTTGGTCTGAAGAATATAATGGGAAGAAAAAAGATCTGTAACATTCCTATATCCCAGTGTTTTACATCAAAATAACTAGTAAATACACATTTTTTTCTTCTAACCTGCACTGTATGTCTTCTTGCAATGCAACCATCATTGCCAAATGTTGGTCAATTTCAGGTTGATTTGCAGCTTCACCTTCTCCTCTGAGGGGATCGTGCATTAGTTTCAGCTCATTTTCAAAGGGTAATATATAGGTATGGCCATAGTAAAATCCTAATGGGATTTTTGCTCTGGCATTTGTGCTGCCGTATCGACCAATGACAGTGATCTGAAAGAGAATGCAACTACCTTGTAACACAATTGTAACAAAACAGGCAAAATAAACACCAAGTCAAAAACACATCAAAAGGTTATAGCCAAGTAAAGTTTGGGCTGAAGAGAGCTTAAGTGAAAGTTCACATAGTAACAAATGTCAAGACTTTAGAAGATAGAGTATGTAGTCTATTTTTACCTTCATAAACCTGCAAACTGGGGGTGGCAACAAGTCATGTAAAATAAGTGAGTGTGTGCTAATGTCAGTAGCAACTACCAGTCGCCTCCCATCCACTTCTTCTCCTAAAGTCCAGATGTCAATTGACAAAGAAGCCAAATCTCCACAAGTGGGAATCAATACATCCGTCAGTAATATAGGTCTTCCAAAATCCAAGGTCACGAATCTTCTTGCTCCTAGAGGAAAAACACAGGATTGCCTAAAATACCAGTGTATGCTAACCAGTGAAGAGATGCTACTTCTCCAACCATAAAGCCATTGTTTATATATTGTTTAAAAGGTATATTTGTATATTTGAGGCTAAAAATACCTGCTCCATCTCAGAAACTCTCACTACAGCTTGCACACTTAGAGAAGAAAATTCTGGCTTCAACTTAATAAACTGTTCTTGCTTTTTATGCACTATTTCAGAACAGGTGCTTTGTCCAGAGAATCAACATATTCCCCAAGCCCCCAGGATTTTTCAACTGTCACCAAATGCTGGGTCTTAAACCTCTAGATATGACAGAATATAAACTGAGAAATATCTTTTCTCTGGAAAGCCAAGTGAGACTGTAGCTAAGCAACTTACATGTAAGGCCTCAGAAAATATTCCATTTCTTAATAGAAAATGTGTCAAAATAATTATTAGGAACTGTGGTTTTACCTGAGTGCATTCGCTCTATAATAATTGACTGATGAGGTGGAGGCTGAAGAAAGTGTGAAGCGTGAGATATTGCAAGAGCAAGACCAGATCCAAGTGGATTCTGAAGAGTGGAAAAACATCAGTAAAATTAACTGATTAAAATCTACGCATTTATAATGAGCTGTTCTCTACAAAAGACTGTAAGAAAACCTCTTGTGATTTAAATACGTACAATTTTGACAACACCTCACTACATTTAGATTTGAGCATGAGTCATCAAAATATATTCAAAGAATTAATAACTCCTTGTACAGTTAAGATAGCTCTAATTAAGAGAAACCATTTGAGGTACTATAACATATCTTGCTTCCTTAAGTCCTTTTCATATTGTCTAAATTTAGTGACATAGTTTTTACACCTCACCCAAATAAACAGGTATTTACTAGCACTCAAGTACAAATTAAGACCCTGCTAATGCTTACAGCATCTTGTTTCTCTAAGAAAAATAAATGAAAATAATTACCGTTCTAGACTTGCTTGTATTTTTGTTATGTGCTGCAAGGTTAACTGTTGGGGGGTCAATGACTGAACCAGGGAAAAGTTGAGCAAGCTCAGCACTAATAACAGCAGAAACTGCTTCATTAGGTGGAGTCAAAGGTGGAGTCATGAAGAGAGGAGTTGTTTTTGGTGTGGGTGGAATGACATCTGAAGGATGAATGAAGAACCCTGGGGCTGCTACTGGATTAGAAGGCACAGAGTTGTGAACAGGACCAACTGCTGATGCTGCTGCTGCCGCTGCTGCTGTTGTCTGATGCAATTTTGCTTCCAGTTTAGCTTTCTGTGGGGAAAATGAAAGCAGAGTATGTAGCAGATAATATTGCTTGTGAACACAGGAGTAGTACTGAGCCACTAACTCAACTTTTATTATACAACTAGATTTAATAAACCTAAACTCCTTTCAACATAGCCATGTTAGATCTCCAACTACAAGCTGAAAAATTAAACTCTATTTAATTTGACTCACTTGCTGAGGAACATGAGTAATCAACTGGAGTAATCAAAAAAATAATAAAACCCCTACCACTGATCAGCAAAGTAGAGCCAACACAGCCAAGCCTCATACTGACAATGGCTTTATGACTGGTACTTCGCTGTGTCAGCAACTGTCCTTTTCATTTCATTGGGCTTTTTCAAATTCAGACTGATATACTTACGCATTAAGACTTAGTTTTGATTACAAACTCCCAACCCACCCTCAACATACACAAAAAACAAGTCTGAAAGACCAAAGCAGCATGGGAGACACTCTCAGCACTTTGTTTAATAACAGTGATCCAGAGTGCAGAGTTGTTCCTTCCTCAAATACACTATGGAGAAAAAAAGAAAAAAAAAAAAGGCAACTAGCTCTGCAACTATTTTGTCAGCTTTCGAAGTTTAGAGACAGCACTAAAATATAGCCAAATAGCCTCCAACCTGTTGCTGAAGCTTCAAAAGCTGCTGCTGTTTCTCTTGCAGCACCTGGAGCTGTTGCTCGGCTGAGGCCATTGCATGAGAGAGAGACTGCAAAGCTACCTGGGCTGCTGAACTCAGTGCTGTCGAGGCTTCCCCAACCGTTCCAGAAGAGAGGCCACCAACTGCTGGGGTAACCCCAAAGGTACTCACTGGCATGAAACAAACAAAACAAAACAAAACATGTATGTAGAAATTGTAAAACATTTAATTCCTTATTAATTGTTCAGAGCAATGTAAAAACAAGAGAAATATCTCCTTTTATCCAGTTCTTGCTACAAAGTAATACCATCTTGATTTACAAAGTATATGGTTTATAGACTATGCACACTGGTCATACATGCAACACTTGGATTACAGAAAAGCCACCTCATGCTCTGGAATTCTTCCATCACATAAGGCTGTAAGGTAAAGATGCAAGCTTGTATGTTATAGTCTCTGACAGAAACAAATTGATTCAAATTAATAGATTTTTAATCCAGCTTGTTTGTTAAGCTCCAAGAAGTTTAACTTCACATATAGCAACTACTTAAAAAAACCCTGTACAAACAAAACATTTCAACACTTGCAAAACTACAGGCAATCTGTTTGTCAAACAGTGTTTTTATGTCCAATGAAAAATATATTGTGGAACAATGCTAAGTAGAAAAAAAAGAAAAATTGTATATACCAGTAAACGTACTTGCATCGTCCCTTTCTATTCTAGTTCCATCACTTGTTGAAACACAGGTAAAGTGCAGAGGTTCAACTTCCAGAAGTCCAGTAAGGGAAGTAAAACTACCTTCAGCAGCTGCACAGCTACCCATTTTCCCATTTCCTGAAAGAGAAACATGTATCTGCATAATCAGGCAATGTTTTCTTGATAGCAACATTTCAAGTCATGAAGTGTTGAAAGGGACAGCTAAACATAACCTACATATTTTATTAGTTAATGTTGTGGAACAAAAACCTTAACGTTATCACATCCACAATATAAGCGGAAGTGTATTTTAAAAAGGATAATGCTGCCAAATCTGAACAGAGTATATTAATAAGTCAAACTATCAAATGTGACAGCAGAAACGTAGTATAACCACCTTAATTCCAGAAATAAATTATACATGGATGCTCTATTCTTTCTACACTGAAAGCAAATTAGCTCGCAAAAATACATTGATGTTACTACAAAGGAAGAGGAAGAAACTGTGTCAGACCAACTAAGATCATACACCAATGTAGTATAAAAACTAGACTGTTAATCAATTTCCTGAAAAGTTCACACAGTTGTATGGAGGGAGACATGGGAAGAAGAAGGACAATAGTATACAAGAAAAGGAAAGGAGTCACTATGAAGGATGAATATGCTTGCTATAAAAGGAATTTCCTGACAGGTAAAAATTATCCAATTCTTTGGACATTCCATGGCCTAAAGATTCACTTACAAACTAACCTGAGAGGATAGATACAAATATGCTTTTAAGGTATTTTAATGCCTCTGAAGCAGAAAAAATACCCATCAAACATGTAATAGTTAAGTAGAGGAATGCCCTATAGCAGCTTCCCAACTTTGGGAAAATCCATTTAGGTTTCTCTACCTACGTAAGTGTTGCTAGTCTAAACGAATAATAACACATCTCAAGGAAGCTACTCCATAGAGGTGACAGATGCTTACTAGATGACTCTGACCCAGGGAATGAGAGCAGCCTTTCTGTTTTATCTCTACCCTTAGATATTCCACAGGGTAAGAAAATAACAGATTCCAGAAAGAGATTTTCTCCTTGCCCGAAGGCCACAGGAAATGTAGAAGATATCAGGAAGCACGAGACTATCCTGAACTTCAGCTTGGCTGCACAGCTATGAAACAGATGGAAAGTATAAAACCAAATCTTAACTGAGGGAAAACAGTATAACAGAGAGATTTATCAGCTCTTCCACAATAGATTACTGCTGAACATACGTACCTGACAGAACATCAGACAAATCAATTTCATCTGACTGTACTCCAATGCTGCTGTTGTATACATTTTTACAAGATGAGCCACATATTTCCAGATCAAACAGAACTGGATCAAAAGGTGAACTATATAATCCATATCTGCAAATGGAATAAGACAAACAGCACTATTCAAACAATAAGAATTCATATAAAATAATTTACAGAAAAAGGCCAAGTATTTCATCACCAGGATTTATTATATTCTAAACTATTCATTTGACATATCTTAGAAATTATCATTTACTTTTACTTCATTAAAGTAATTTCTTAGATGGCCTTTTCAAACAGTTTATCATGCTAAACAGGTAACTCTTTGTTACTAAATAGTTTTGAAGATGTAGTCCTGGAAACATGATGCACAATCACACTCAGACATGGAAACTAGAACTACAAGCCTTAGACAATTAGCCACAACAATACACATGCCTGCATATGGTAAATCAGACATTTGTCTGAAGTCAATAAAAGCACAGTACCATTCCAAAACAGCAAAAGAAATTCCACCTCAGCTTGTTCTTCCAGCTGAAGTAAAACTTTAAAAGCAAATGCTTCTAGGCATACCAATCAACACTTGCAATAAATATCTAACAGAAGAAAACTCGTAACATTTACTCTGACTGTGCTGCAGGGGAAAACATAGAACCATCACTCAGGTAAGAGGGTGGTCCCAAATCAATTAAGGTTTTATAAGCCAAGAAAAAGGAAAATCCAAAGTAGTATCAAAATCAGTGTTGGTTTGTTGTTGTTTTTTTTTTTTTGTGTACCAATACCTATTACCAGCAACTGACAAGAGGAAAAAATGGAAATCAGGCCAAAGTATTAACCAGGAAAGAAAGAACATGTGTGTAGGTACAAAAGTGAGAAACAAGACTCTGCACCTTGACTGCCAAGAGAGAGAAGAAATATGAAATATTTCCACAAACACACCAGCAGGGACAGTAAGTTCTTCTGCCTTTTCCCTCTGCCTCCAAGCAGTTTCTCTTTTCTTTAGCAGGTGAGGAAAGCCTCCAACAGGTAATGCTGAGAAGGCTGGAGTGTTTACATGTCTTTTTTGATCAGGTAGTCACAAATGTGTAAATGTCTACATGAATACAACACCAGCAGCAAGGCAGAACAGATTCCAGACTTCTCTGAATGTTAAAATGCTTCCACATTAGGTGGGCTCAAAGTTTTGTTGCCACAAAATACTATGACTGCAATTAGTCAGAAAATGATGAATGATGTTACAAAAGGGCAATAATTGCTACAGATCATATGAGAATTACAGTTCAATCCATTTCACATACATTTCCCAACCAAGTTACTTACAAGGTAGCAAATTTAAGATGACAACTTTATACTAAGAACAACACAAAAGAGACTTGGTTGCTCTCTACAAGCATGCATTGGACACGACCAGTGCATAGGGCACATCTGACAAGACTGACCTGTTAGCTGCCTGACCCTGTTTCATAAGCAAAGTGGCCACTAAAACACACAAAAATGCTCAGACAAAATTCAGTGGGGTACCTTCACAGCCTGTTTTACACCTCAGATTTACAAATTCAATAAATAGGTCAGCTCAACACTAACACAATACTTGCATGATTTAAATGAAGAGTTTGATTTATTAAGTAAGCTTTGTAGAGTCGAGTCAGAATTTGAATGTACAGCAGAGCGTTAAATACATTCTGTCCAATCCAGATTAGTTGGTTGGAACATGGTGCTAATAATGCAAGGTCAAGGGTTTGATCCCCCTATGGGCCTTTCATTTAAGAGCTGGACTTGATGATCCTTGCAGGTTCCTTCCAACTCAGACTAGTCTTTCTGTGATTTCAGAAAGCATAGCGCCTTTTACACATCCTTCAGCAGGAATGATCAGGTTCACAGTTTTAAGCTGCATTAGCAACACTTTTCTCCAAAGATTATAGAAGTTACATCAACGAAAAACCAAAGAATGAAACGTCATGTAAAAACCCATCACCCTATTCATCTGTGCAGTAATGAACACAAAGTATGCAAAATGCCTCTTCCACTTAACTCGTCAGAATATGCAACTGGAGTAATGTCTAAGATTTTGTGTATCACAATACAAAGAAGATAAGGACCAAAGAAAACAGTTCAAGGAAATGCTTTAAGAATGACTACACATCTGGAGAACACAATCCAGATACAAACAAACCCTGGACATCCAAAATTTGTTAAGAATGAAACAATCTGCTCTCCATTGTCAATGTGCCAAATTGGACAACACAAGCACTAAAAGGCTTTAGTGGCAGCAGGAGAGATTTCAGATTAGATGTGAGCAGGAGACAATTCAAGTGTTAATGATAAGAATAATTAAGCCGTGTAACACCTTACAATATTTAAAATATTTAAATTCCACCACTACTCCAATCGGGTACTTTTAAGAACGAGTTGGAAAAATTTTGTCAGATTTGTTAGAGACAAATCAACCTGCTTTGTTGTAAGACAGCCTAAAATACTGTCTGAAATCCCTTTTTTTGTTGTTCTTTGAACTGCAAATCATGTAACACACCCAACTGCCCTTATCCTTGCAAGTTTTACTTGCTTTATTGCAGCACATGATAGTAAAATGAGTACTACTCTCCCTGAAGACAACATGAATGTGAAGATCCTTTAACTAGACATCTGCTTTTATCTGACTACCAGATGTTAGACTATTGCACCTGGGACCAATAGAAAGAGGAAAACCACAATACCATAAACTCAGCAACACAAATGCACACAAATAGGATAAAATACAACTCAGGGAGAGGGAAGGGAAAAAGGGCAAAGCAATGGCTGCCTACTAATTTCTCTTAAAGAAACCCCCAAACTAAAATGACAGTATTCTCTTGATCTGTAGACATATGAAGGAAAGGCCAGTAAATTTTGCTTACATTAGTAAATGAAATCAAATAGTCAGTCCTTGCTAGAGAGCTATAATAATCAAATAAGGAATTAGACAGATGTGTCTGCTGCTTTTCTTTAGCTAACTATAGGGTTACCAAGTTAAAAGAGAATATAAATTTAGTTCCAAGGGGAAAAAAAAAATAAAAAAAAATTGGTAAAACACCATCTAGAAACATTCAGAAACCCTAAGCTTGAAGGATACCAAGAACAGAAGCTCACTTCAGAAATCTTTCCTTGACATGCAGACACTTGTGCTCACCACTAAGTGATCTGAAATATCACATGTACCCAATTCAAAAGTGGGCAACTGGAAAGGAAAAAAACCTTCCATTTCAGATATGCTAAGGTACTTGGAAGCAATCTTTATGAAGGAACAAGTCAATTCCCACAGAAAGGTGCCATTTCTCATGTCAAGTGTAATTTTCACATTTTTCTCCTGCATTGGATTTCTAAAGACAATTCAACATAAGAACACAAAACCTTTTTTCAGTTCAAAATTTCCAATCATCCAGGTACCAATTCTATTGCTGGGATAAGTTTTCTGATCAACTGCAAGGATTACAGACAGTGAAATAAATGAATAACTACGAAGAGGTATGCAGTAGACAGTATGATAAGGATCCAAGTATAACACCTGAGAATAAGTTTTTATCAAGTATTTTGGAATTATAGTCCTTTAAAAACAAACCAAACCAAACCAAAAAACCAAAAACCAACAAAAAAAAAAATCTAACATCCTCCCTGCCTCCAAAACTTTGCTTACTACATTTTCTACTACATTTACCATTTTATCTGAGGATTCTGAGCAAACCTTTTCTACCTTGATCTTACTTGACTTTGAGGAAACCTCTTGCACCCAAACCACAACTGAAAAAGATGTCAAAAAGCAGCATGTTCCCACTACCATAATGCAGCTTTGGAAACTGCTGCAAAACTGAACCATCAGAGATTTCCTTTAGGCATCATATAAATACAAATCTAAGTGGCAAATCAGTTCAATATGTAAAATATGCAACATCACAGTCTGAAATTACATTGATACATAATTTAAAGTAAGCACCTGCACTCCCAGTAAATTACTCCAGGTCTCTACACTTAGACACCTGTTCTTTAGTAGAAATACATCAACTGTATGGTCAGCCTACAGAGAAACTACAGTTTTGTAGAACTGAAACTATTTGGTATATTTGATTCCCTCCAATACTCAAAATAGGACATGCTTTGTTAGTCCTTACACTAAAAATTATAAATATTAACTTAAGGATTGCACAGACATCAAACATTACATGCATATTTGCTGATATAAAATGTAAGATAACAATTAAACTCATCTTTAATTTTGCACAAGTTAAAACTGTTTTCCAGAGCTGTAGCAAATTAATCCTTGCTCAAACAAATATGGCAAAATGTATCTTTTTTAAAAACACCCAACCTTTTTCAGAACACCAAAGGATGGCATTACACATTCTTATGTTTGTTTTTATCAGGTTTACATCATCCACCTTTCTTAGTACCTTGTTTGAAGCAACGCTTCCATTGGTGTTAGGCGATCCTGCAGCTGTCGGGACACAGCAGTTAGCAACGATGCACAAGCTGTACTACATCCCGCCAAATCTTCATCCTTTACATAATTCAGCAATACAAAATACCAGTATACAGATCCTGCATTTAAAAAAAAAATTCAGGTGAAACATATGAATTTTTCACTGAAAAAGAATACTCTGAAGGATAATTAATGGAAGGGATAAATGAAATATCTAATGGTTACTGAATACAGACTAGAAAGTATTCTACCCCTTCTCTTTTTTGAGAGACTTCAATTTAGAATCATTCTGTAATCATTAGTTTCCACGAGTACTTCCAATTCTCTTATCAACTTAACACATAACTGAAGGCAAAAAGGTTCCCAAGAGACAGCTTTGCACACTTCCTTCATTGCTTCTGCCCACAACAATCAAAATCCTCTTGATCTAATAAGGTGCTAGGCTAGAGGTTCCAATCCTATCAGAGCCAAGCCCTACTCTAGATTCAACTCTTTTTCTGCTTTTATCCTCTGGTTTTTGATTGCTGTCTCCTTAATCTGTATTTGCTGGAGTCACTGTTTACTTACAAATCAGTTCTGTGAGCACACTGCAGTAGTACTGCATGGAAACAAATCTCAGCTTCCTCCTTCTTTTTCCCTCCCCATGTATTCCAAACCCTTTATAGCAGTGCGTTATGTGTTTCTACCTGGGTGGTAGCACAACAAGCCTTTTGGAATGCAAACTAATTTTCCTGCAAAACCCCTTGGTGATGCCAAGCTAGAAGTAATTTAACAATGTCCTAGTGTGAAAAGCAGGCCTTGCCGCCCCAAATATGTGGGTAAAGTCATCTTCCCACCCTATCTGGCACTCAAGAAGCTTCAACAAGGTGCTAAGACACCATTACTCTGCAATGTAGACAAGGAAGGTAATGAACTTGGTTAATTTCCTTTAGGTGCAGAAGAAACAAAAGTGGATTGCTAGTAGGACATCATTTGGATAGTCAGGCTTCCTGGAATAAATCTTCTACTTTTAAAAAATAACAGACAATTTTGACTGTCACTTATGTCAACAGAATCTGTTGTTGCTGAACACCTTCAAAAATTCTTGCAAAACTTACTTAAGCTCTTCCAGAAATGTCAGATTTGGCACTTTGGTTTAAGCAAGCTTGTTTGCTTAAAATTCCACTATCTGCAAATGCCTCCTTCATACTTGGATACCATCTGACCATACCACTCCAAGAAGCATTTTGTACTAACCGAACAATTACCTAATTCTTATCTCACAAGAGAGTCCAACAAAACATGACAAACAGCAAATGTACCGTGTCTATTTACAACAACAAACACTGCATACGTACCACCTGTCGCAGCAGCAGGCAAAAGAGGCATATTGTCAAGCAAGGCTTTTAGAAGAACTGATCCAAATCCCTGCTGACTCGGGTCACACCTGCCATTGCTACAAAGAAACACATAGACACTTTAAGATTTACTTAAGAAAGAACCAAGGATGACATCTCCTCCAGAAGATGAAGCTGAAAGACTGATGTTCTTTGCGGTCATACCCTAAACACATTCTTCCTGAACAGATCTTCCAGATCTTGTTGCTTTATGAATTCAATGTCCATCAATAACAAACATGCTTGTACATTTCAGACTGCATGCAAATCCCCCAAATACATTTAAAACAGAAATATATAAATAAAAATAAATGTAAATAATTAACACTGACCTGATGCACAGTGCAAGAAATCGTGCACATTTGTGAGCTATGCTCCGCCCAGCTTCAAAGAAGCAAACACGGATAATATCAGAGACACATTTACGCGTTTTAGAAAGCAAACTGTCATTTCCTTCCTTTGAGCTGTAAAAACAAGTTGCATACTTTAGAAAATCATATAAAACTTTTTTTTTTTTAAGTGAACTGATACTGAGGAAGAGCCGTGATAATCTGAACACAATTCCTCCCTTACCTGCCAGGTCCGTTTGAATACACTCCGGCCAGCCAACAAAGCGTGTCAAGTACAAGACTCTGAGAGTGTTCTGTACTCAGACCATCATCTGTCTTCTTGCAAAGAGTGGTGAGTAACTTCTCATGGAACTCTGAAAACTGTAACATGGCACACCGTTGAACTCTAGGGAGGAGGGGAAGGAGATAAAAACCAGAATTATCCAATATGGCCATTCTCCCATTAAAGTGTCCCTCCAGCTTTGTATCCTGTCATAAGAGCAGCAAAACAGAGAATGCTAGATAAGCGTAAAACCAGTACACAAGCATATATAATACCTTCCATGCACACATTCCCAATCTTCCTATTTTCTGCTCGTAGAACTTCCTATTTTACTATATACCTAGTAATCTGTGAATTTTTTCCTCCTATTAACTTGTCTAGCAACTTCTAAACGTAAACAAACTTTCACCATCCACAACACTCTTTAGCAAACATTTGCACATACCTCTTTGCGGCCTCTTTGACCTCTTTATGCCCACTGCAGTCAGTGCCACCATTGTAGGGTGGCAGCTGGTAATACACTTTAAATACTATATTCTTTGCATTGAGGTCTGCAGTACCAATCCAGAGACTTTAACCACTTCTTTGAGTAACAATTTGTTAGTTATAATTGATTCTAAATTTTTCAACAAATAATATAATCTCTGCTCTAAGAAACCAGACAATGTGGAAATAGAAAGGGAAGATGCTTCCTTTAAAAAAAATCTGTCCAGATAATTTATCTACTTTACCCAGAAAACTTATTTGCTTTTTCAAGTCAGGCAAAATAATCACTCAACATATAATTTCCTGCACAATGTTTTTCTACCACAATTTGCACAGAACAGTGCCCTCTAACTCATAATTTATAGGATTTTCCAAACAAAATAAGCTTATGAAATGACAACTTGAAACAGTGGCCTGACCCAAGCTATTTTGAGGACTAAACTTTTTATGATAAGTGTAACTAAAGCTAATATTTCTTCAGATTAAAAAACACCTACTAACCTTTCCTTTGAAATTGAAGTTTTTTTAAATCTTCGAATTGTTACAGAGACTTCTTGAAGTAAGTCACAGCCTCGCAGATTATCTGATTTTCTTGAAGAATTAGTGCCTTCAATTTTGCTGGATGGCTTTTCCTGATTTTTTTTGGAAAAAAATAACATTTAAAAATCACATTGATTTTGATTGATTTTTATACCTTGTTCAGTGAAATGCAAATCGTTCAGTAAAATCTCTCAGCTTGAGCATTGTACTAAAATAAACTAATTTTGTTCACTAATTGCTTTAATATAGAACAACAAATTTAATAATGTTCTGTAATCTATAACGTCCTAACCATTCCAATAACATCCTCAAGATGTGTCATATCATCCAATCTTAGAACTACAATGATCAAGAGTAAAATACACACAAACACACAAATCTTCGTAGGAGGGGGAGGCATATCAGCAACTGAAAATACTCAGGGAAACAGAAGTTTCAAAAACAAGCGCTCAGAATGTGAAAGTACAGAACAGACCTTTTCAACTAAATATGCACAAAACAAACAACTTAAGAGATGTTGAACTCTAATTCTTGAGGGTGTCAACACAGTGTCATGTTTACAAAGCAATTTTTAATGGATCTTAATTCTCCTAACAGCTGTTTGGTGTTCAGATCACATAAATCACACCAAGTCTACAACTAACACACGTCTTCCTTGGCTTGTCATTACCTTGCCTGCTGCAACTTTTGCCAACAACGAAGCAAGTGAATGGCCCTTGTTAGTCTGAGGTTTTAGAGGTGGTATTCTAACAACAGGTCTAATGCCACCATTGCAGATTTCTTCTGTTCCTCTGTCATTTACTGCTTTAACATGAATTAAAAATGAACGATACTTGCCACCAGCCATGCCTAAAAGTGGGGGGAAAAAAAGGGAGGGAGGGAGAATTTGCATAATAAGGCAAGTTGTAAACAGATTTCAACTTCACAGATATAGTGCACAAGCAGAGCTCAACCATATTAATTACAGTACTTGATCATCAGTTTGAAACTGTTACACAGCAAAATTTGTCAATGTGAAAATAAATAAACCTAAGTCTGACTACAGAAGTATGAGATGCACTTTAGTCATACATACTTCATGCAAATAGCATAATAAACTGGTTTACCTTTAACAAGCTTTGGACTTGTTAGTGTCAACATTCCAGCATGTCCTGATAGATCAAGTCCAGTAGCCAGCCATACTGGACCACAAAGTATATCTTCCTTGTGTTCCTCCAGAAATGGACACAATCTAAGACCTTAAAAAAACATGAGTAACACGGATATGAATTAGCCATAATTGTCACAAAATCTGATCATTTGCATGGATTAAAAATACACCATGTCAAACTCTGATCACTAAATACACATAACTCTAAATCAAAAATTACTTGAGGTTCATTTTTAGACATTTTCCAGTGAAATCAATAAAGGTAAACAACAGTTTTCAAACCATTTTCAGCTGTATAATGTGGATAATACATATGTTGACCAGCTTATCAAAGCCAGAAAATATACAACTGATGAAATAATGAACCAATATTACAGATCCACATATTACTTGGACTTTATTGAAGCAGGACAGAACTGTTTAAAACAAAACATAATGAATAATTAAATTTAAAACAAGAAGACTGATTTGTTTCTCCTGTGGTATATTCAAACTATTGAAATCATCATTCACTCATCTCTGCTGCTCCTTTCTCAGCATGAAACATCTTTCAGCATTTTTATCACCCCTTTGATTCCTCCCCTCATCCTTTGCAACACCTTTCTTGGAGCCATAGAATCACAGAATGGTTTGGGTTGGAAAGGATCTTTCTAGTCATGCTCTAGGACAAACCTGATAACGTGAGTGAAAAGAAAGTCTAAAGTAAGACTGTTAAAAAGATAAGAAAAAGAATCCAGAATACTGAATCACTACAACTGACAATTTTTAAGTCTGCAGCTCTCCTCACTCAGACCCACTCTTATTGCCTTTCACAGTCTGAGATCTTGTGGAAAAGTGCTGGTTAACAAAAAGCTATAAAAACAGGCACAGTCAGTGTGATGTGACTCAAAGTCAACAGGACTAGTTATGAATTCTTTAGCCATTCTTTATTTTGTTTATGGCAGCAATCTCTGCAAAAGCCAGGTATGCAAAGAAAAATTATACTAAACCTAGCTAAAGAAACAAAGTAAAATACTGCTGGAACAGTGTAAGAATTTTAGTTAGGAAGGTGCCCTATCAATCTACTTTATTTCTAAATTCAAATAAATATTAATCTGCTTTTAAGCAACAAACCTCTTCAGTAGTTTGGGATTTTTTTGGTGTGTTTGTGTTAAACTTTCAACTCATTAAGCAAACAGACCAGTGAGAGAAACAACTTTGAAGAGAGATACGAAATTAGTATATTTTAAATGACTGAGAATTCTTTGCAGATGAATTCCAGTGTATCATTTAAAAAAGAAAAAAAAGATCATATTTTAAACAAAATATAACAAGATAAAGAAAACTTACATTGTGGTTCCTCTACATCCATATACTGCATTTCTTCATTGAATTCCACCAGTCCTGGTTTTCCATTTCTCTCCACCTCAATATTAAGAGCTGGAGACAAAGGAAATGTGATCTGTCTATCTACTGCTGCTTCTGGAAATAAAAATATTAGCAAGATTTCAAACATTGCTCAAGGTTCAGGAAAAACACAAGCAATAGTTCCCATAGCAAAATTATTGGCTTTCTGCCCACAACACTATTTCTAATACAAACCCACAAAAATAAAAAGGCACATTTTTCATATTAGGATTGAACTGAAGTTGCAGCAAATGGTTAAAAAAAATACTTCTGAATGAGCTCTAAAGAGCCTGTTTTGCTTTAACACTGTCCAAATTCTTTTCCCCTAATAATCAACTGCAGATTACTCCTAAGCAATTAGATTCCAATATTGAAAGTTTGATAAACTTTAAATACTTTAAACTTAAAATAATTGGATTGCTCCCACTGAACATTATTTTGATAATACTTAAATACAGCCTTTTTTTCAATTAATGGATCACATGAATCATAGATGAAGAAGACATGCAAGCAAATTAACAAGAAACATATACAGTGAAATAACTGCCACACCAGAACCACTAATTCCAAACTGGAGGAATTATGCCTCTGGCCTTCCCATTACTACACACTGTATATTTAACTCTTTCCAGGGTTCCTGTCGTACAAAAAAATTACTGAATAAACTCTCCCCTGTACATCTTCCCTAGGTCTCATTATCTTAAAATTTCAGTTCCTTTCTCCCCCTATGGAAGGAGAGAAGGGAATGGGGGGAGTTAATTGAATTTCAGTCTGAGGTTTTTATAAATTTTCAAGAGCCATCAAACAATCTTGAATATGACTTCTCTCTAGGATTAGAACATTTTGGTTAAGATCCATCACAGATATAAATTATCTAGGTTTGTCTTCCCTTATAATGAAACCATTAGTGCCCTATTACTTTATTCAATAGTGCATATTAAAAAGGCAAATGTCACTAAGGTCCTTTTCCAAAATTCAAAAAATTGAAAAAGGGGAGGAAACAACTGCAATGCAGTCACACTTTGGGAACATGTTGGTTAGTTGTGCCTCCTCAATCCTACTGAATAAAAAAGAAAAAAGACTTTGCCAAGGCTGCCTTGCAGGCGCTCTCACATTCCCCAGTCCTTTCCAGACTAACTGACCCCCGTTCCATGCTTTTTCCACCCTATGTATAAGAGAAAAAAACAAATTCCAGTACATGTAAGGAAGTGAAATATCATTTTCTGGAAGAGCTCTGTGCAGAAAAGCATTCACAGAGAGCTCTAGCAATCTAGTTCACAGCAAAATCAAATGTCTCCAAAGAATTACCAACTTATGAAACTGTTTGCTCAGAAATATTTAAAACTGAAGCATTAAGGAAAAGAGTTTAGCTTTTCTTCTACTGTTTTGTTCCACACATGAATATTTTCAGACTAATTCTGACATCCAGATCTGCAAATGGACTGAATTCAGGCTGAAAACAAAGCGGGTTCCATTCAGAAGAGCAATATGGCCTATCTATCCAGTCTTTTAATTTGACAGAACAAATTTCTGCTACATGTTAAAATTAAGGTTTTACTTCAAGCATTAAAAAAAATGAAAAAACTGAAAGAACACCTGTTGTCTGCTGTCCTGCAGTTAAAGCTAGCACTTCTGCTAAATCTAAACCATCTTGTATCCTAAAAGAATTGACTTTTCACAAAGAATATTACTATGCTACAATATTTTGTTCTTGGATAACAACCAGTATTTAAAGGAAGCACATCCAGGACACATTTTTTTGTTGTTAAACACTGGGGGATGTTACAGGACGGGAAGTTGTATGGAAGCATGTGCATAATCTTTGGTATGTCTGCATTCATTTTTGAAATTTACAGCACTGTTACCCTTGTTTAACTGGGATGCTCTTACTTAGCAATAAAAAATTAGGAAAAAGGAAAAAAAAAAAGGGCTTTTATGATCATGCTTGCTGTTCTCCCCAACACATTTTATATCCAGCAACCAATTTAATAACATCTGACAGCAAGATTTCTCTGAAGTACTCAGTTCCGAGAAGCTTTTGGAAAAGATGTGGCCAGACAAAGACAACCAATTAATGCCTCAATAAGAGGGGGTGCTGCATGTAATATCTTCCTCTCCTAGCAGACAGGGCAGCAGGATACGCAATGAACACTCTTACCACAGAAAAATCCCAATGGAGGCACAAACTCTTCCACATCAAAGAACTGACTTTTCAATTACACTACCCCCTCATAGGTTCCCTGGGAGCTAGTAAGATGCACAGTCCAGTTAGGAGTCTTCCCAAGGTAAGAGTGTTCCTAACTTTGGTCTCCTCTGTCAAAGCTGCAAGGAACAAAAGGTGAAATCATACTGCAACTTTCACAGAGCTTAGTTAATGAGCCAAAGGATGAGAGAATTCCCAAGGAAGCCAGTTTTTTTCTGCTGCCACCAAGAAAAGCCTTGTCATTTTCTCACTGGCAAATAATTTCCTTCTGTGATTTGGAATGATTTATTGTAATTTTTTTTTACATACCAAGACCTTAGAAGAGCACCACTTGTTTTATCAGTCAATCTCTAAGATGATTTACAACTGACAGTGTATTTTTTTAATGACTGTAGGATTCAAGCAGTACCGAATAATTGAGTTCAATCTTTTTGAGCTATGTGCTTTTATTTGTATAAATGTCAGGATTTTGAAACATTTTGTTTCCATGTTTACATTCAAACATGGTAAGTGAAAACAGCCCATGATGCTAAGAAATACAGTAAAATGGAAATAAGTAAAACTGGAATACTTACACTATTTCAAGCAATTTTTATCAAAGAGAATAGTGAGTTTAAGAAAAGAAATAATGCTCTGAAAGTTAACTTAAGCTATTTCTTACCATTGACTTTCCCTAAGCCTGGAGCTTTATTTTTAAGTAAAGTCACTTGAATCTGGGGAATGCTGGTGATGTTTGAATTCAAAACAAATTTGAAGTCCACATGTCCAACCATACAGGCTTTGGGTAGAACCAGTTCAAAGACATGCTCATCCCAGCTGTTGCTGTTGGGAAAAAAAGAAGACAAAGACCCAGTGTTAAGAGATAATTCAGAACAAACAGGAAGCATCACACAGTGCATTTTCCATCTATGCACAGTGTCTTCAACAAGAAGAAAAATGTACTTTGCACTAGTTGACATCCACATGAATTTCTGAAGTAGTGTCTTTTCAAGTTAACCATATTAATTTTGTGAAAATGATGTTAAAAAGCCAATCAATAAGAAAGGGTGAAACAATGTTCGGGTAAAATCAGTGTAAAGATTCTCTGTTACCTTCATTGCAGCACCCTTTTCATACTACTATAAATACCAGTTTCCATGGTTTCCATGAAAAAAAAGTATGAGAAAAAAGCCTCCAAACACAACATTAAAAAAGTGAAGTGTACTACCAATCAGTGAAGTGTATGAAAGCACAATCCTAAGTACCTACCTTGCAATCTCTTTTAAGCTGCCCTTGATGTTGTTTAACACTTGCCAATGTCATTGTCCAATAGTACGAAAGCCACATCCAGAGACTCAAAACACTAGTTTCAAATTATTTTAAAAACACATTTGATAATTCATACAGGATGAAAAGTGCTTCTTACCAGATGCACTGTGCAAAACGGGCACAGCTTTCTTTTAGTAAGTCACATTTTTGTTTTGAAGACAAGTTTGGTTTACACTGAAAGTGTAAACTTGAGATAATAAGTACCCCTCAATAATCCATTCCATAGTTTTACACACTAAGGTTCAAAGAGTAATTAAAATAAAACTAACCACCTGTCAATTGTTCTGTTTGCATACATTTTTTAAAATACTGAACTTCCCGATCCTCTCAATTTAGCAATAAATATTTTTTAAACGTAACCGATAGACTATGCTTATTCAGTGGTATAACTGAGAACACTAAGAAACTGAGTTTGCTGCTATAAACATTTTTGAGATATCTTTCTAACATCTCAATCACAAAAGAGTATTTTAAATCAAATAATATGCTCTACATTGAGTATTATACAGAAAACCATTTGAAAATAGAGTAAGGAATGGTGTAACTGTATTTAATTCTTTACAATAATATCCCTGAAGGCCAGATCTCCCTCAGGCACATATAATACACTTAAAAGAGATTTCACGTAAAAGTAATGAAATGGCATGCCAGCTTTCCAGAGCAAGCAACACAGAAAAGCAGTGATTTTGGGAGGAAAGATGAACAGAAGGCAGCTTGTGGTTATGATTTAAGAAGCAACAGTGAAGAATGTTCAGTTAACTGTACAATAACACAGGTAAACAAAATAAAATGAAAATTTATCCTATGGCTCTGGGGAAAAAAAACCCTAAAACCTCTGTAAGCAACTGTAACAATAAATACTTAGAATCACTAGTGCCTTTCCTATGGCTTGGAGAATATATACCCCAGTGCAAAACAGGGAGAGATTTGGGGGTGGTTTTTGATGTCATGCAAAGCATGGACTAAATGAGACATTCAAAGGAGCCAGACTTCTGAAAGACTAAGTAGTATTCTGCTCATCCAATTTTAGTTAAAGATCTAGTACAAACCCAGAAATGAATAATAAACCACTTTGTCTGCAGTAGTCTTTTGTAGTGTGTATTGCATAGTGAATTACAACTGTTATTTGTCTGCTCCAGAAATGTATTTCTGACAGAACTGAGCAGCAGATGCTCAATAGGCATGTATGGAATAACGAACCTCCATGAACATCTCCCACTAATCCAACAGTAAAGAGATCTTCTTATACCTATGGCAATAAACTTCACAATCTAATTCTGTGATTAGTTAAAAAAATACCCTTTACAGATTTTTTTAATTTCCTGTAAGTCTAAGTGCATCCTGTTTATTCATGTGCAAAGTTTCAAAGTAGTAAAAAAAAAAAATTACTCCTTACTATTTTCCTTAATATTTTAGTATATCCACAATAAGTATCACTTTTCTATGACAATCTCATGCAAGGTCTTTTAGGAACTCTTCTCACCTCTGACACCCTTCTACATCTATAGCATCTTCCTAAAGAAGAACATACAATCCATACTGTATTCTAAATGCCAATATACCATCATTCTCCCAGCTACAAAATATTTTCCAACACACTTATTCATTCCTTTTCTAAAACGTCTCATCATCTGCTCTTCCACTACAATTCAACTTTGAACTGCAGAGCCACTTTCAGAGTTTAAACACTGGACAGAACATCAGTACACAGCTCTTTCTTCTTTCACATATTTTCAAATATGCCTCCATAAAATGAATACATAAAATACATCCTTACATAAATCTGAGAAAAAGCCAGGAAACTCAGACGTTACTGTTTTATCCATGCACATTAGGAATTCATGTATCTCTTTTAAAAGAATTAACCCCATTCAACATTTCAGTTGAATACCACTGAGGGAACAGTACTGATATTTAGATAATTCACAAGGTAAACCACGCTCTGCTTTTCTGTTTTCTTTGTTACACAGTCTTTTATAAAAAACGAAGTAGGATTGAAAGAGCAGGAGTACAATATAATGCCATTCCCTAAAACACATTTACAGGATTATCTCTTTCTATCTGTTTGAGAAACAAAAGAATCACCATATCAAATTGCATTACTCATCCATCTAACCCTGTAATCCCACATCTTGATAGATATCAGCATGAGGCACTCAAAGAGGAGATAAAAGGAACCTCATATTAACGACCAACAAAATAATCCAGAAATCAAAAAGTTTCTTCCCAGATAACTTTTAATTAAGAGCTAACATTGCTTTCAGTCTTAAGCTTCTACCCTAAGAACAAAGGAACTCTAATAATTTTCATTGTGAGTCATTTAGCAGCTGTCAAAGATTTCCAGTACTAACCCAAAACTTTTAACTTTACCTCTTTACAACCTTGGTTTACTTTGCAGCAGGCATAGTTCTTTTCCTTTAATGAAACAATATTCATAAGCCAATTTTCCACTTATCACCTTCCAATTAACAGCAATTACCTTCACTGTCTGCTTCCTTCTATCTTCATATTGGTAGCCTTTTACTTTTCAACTGCTGCTGAGCACACTTGGATAATCAATTGTTTTAACTAGAAGTTATTTTCCAAAGAACCATCTCCTTTCCACTTGTTCCATACAGAATATTTTACTTACACAAAGCTAAACCACAAGATAGATAAAGGTTTTAAAACCTATAATGCACTGCAAGTTTTTAACCACAGCTTATGAATATTTATTTAAAGAAAGTTCAGTTACTGTTAGGTGTCAGCCCTGAAAACGCCTGCAACTATTACCTGTTTTCCCACCTGGAATACTTCATTATCAGATGCCAGCTTTCACTTGTTTCCACAACACGCTTTTTCTGCCCCATGTATGATCTCTAGCTCCCTTTGGTCATTTCATTCTTTCCACTGTATGGCCTTTCCAAATCTTACATATCAGTGGAACAGATGTGTAACAGCTTGACCTAAAAGATCTTTGTAGTGTCTTAAGCACATCCCTTAATAAAACACACAATAAAACTTATATCTATGTTTTGTTTCTCCACTGTGCAAAGCTACTTCCGGTAGGTTTTAAGCAACTCTTCAAAGGAGACTGCAACACTGCTGTACTTGCATTTAGGATCCCAGAGGAGTTCCAAATTCTCACATTGTGTGTTAGAAACTAAGTACTACTACATATACCATGTTGGTGCAGTTCATTTCAATGAAAATACCACACTAGTATTGTAGTTGTAGCACAACTAGGGCTCTGTAGTGGCTTAAGTAAATGTCTCACATATAAAGATTTAACTTCACAAGAACAGACATAAATCTAGATTCTATCTTCATATTTTAAAATAAATTACAACAATACAATTTCATTTAGGACAACTAATTAGTCATACTGGCACCATTTTCTGATTAAAAAAATATACTAAGAACATGTATATGCATAAGAAGGGTGAATCAGACTTTTACAGAATATATCAAGAATACCTGTAACTCTGGCAAGTGTGCTTGTCTAATTATACAATGAAATGGCCATATTTGGCAAATTAAAATACCCCAATTCAAAACCTGATGTTTCAATTTGTTTTAAGGTCCACTAAAACAACTCTGGCAATCTCATAAAGACCTGTAATGCAAACTACCAAGTAGGGATTATCATCTTTAAAATTACACGTTCTTAAACTTGCACACTAGTTAAAAAAAATTAAATTGCATGAAATTTGTGACCGTACAGCTATACAAACTAGTTGAGCAATGCACACAATTCCTTCTGGGCTGTCACCCTCCTTACCTGTCTGTCTGTAGCTTCCAGGTTCGAGTGTGCTGAGCTGCATCCCCGTGGTGCTGCTGGTGCAGATGCTGAGGGTGCCGCCTTTGCTGCTGCTCTTGCTGGACTTCTACCCAACAGGGAGGGACAGTGGCTGAAAACCGTGGTGTCAAGGTCTCAAAACGGGTCAGTTCCACCAGGGATGTCAGTGTTTCAAGGGAAAATGGCTGGTCCACCAAAAGATCAACTCCTGAATAATTACAGAACATACAGGAATTACTACGTAGATTTCTTTTTTTTTTCCCAAGAACATCCTATGAACAGTTTGAAATATATCCAAACTGCCAGAGATACAAATAACTACATGTTATATGAAGGTTTTTCAGTTAAAAAATAATAATAATAAAAAACACACACAAAAAAGCATCACCCTAAACAAATAAAAACACCCAAACAAAGCAACCAAAAAACCCTAGCCTTGAAGCCAGTATCCTTTGAAGGCAGTTCATTTGGCATAAATTTTCTAAGTACTGAAAGCTCTGAGCATGTTGTCTGGGATTTAACCAGAATCATCAGCCATAAGTAATTAGCCAGCTACACTTTGAAGATGTAAAGCTGATTAAACATTTTTTTTTTAATATCTGTATTGACTCAGATAAAAAAAAGTTTTATATTTCATGAAAATAGACATACAGAATTACTACGTAATTGTGACATTTTTATCACTGTTTAAAACATCACTTTGGTACCTGTTTATCAATACAGATTTGTTTTATGGTGAATTACTAGAATGTTGTGAAAGGTTCCCAATTTAGCTTAAAAGAGGGGTAAGTGAAAAACAAACATGCTTTAGGTGATGCACTTAAAGTAAATGTAATGCACTGGGCCTAGACAATTATACTGTCTTCTTGTCTTCACATTCAAGCCTTGTACTGAGGAAACAAGGATATTAATTGAAGTACTGAAAACTGAAATATCGCAGGAAGCCAAACACCTAAAGAAACCACAAAGAAACTCCAAAAATAATCAGATTTTCTGACAAAGACCAAAAAACCACCCCCCAAAACCCCAAACAAACAAAAAACCCAGCCAAACAAAAACCCCCAAAATCATAAAACAAACAAACAAAAAAAACCCAAGAAAAAATAAAAAAGCCACCACCACCACAACAACAAAAAACAAACAAGGGAAAATAAGATATGCACAATATAAATTTTCTTGTATTTTGAGCATTTTCTCTTAAAAATGCATTTTTGAGAAAATCTCTTACTTCTAAAGAAATTATATTTTTCAAAAGGAGAAAGTTTGCTACCCGACTACTACTTTCACCACCCTGGCTGGGGGGATAATACACAAATACCACCCTCCCAGTGAAATCTGAACCTAGAGACTGTCTTGTAAAGCAAGCCAGGTTGAGTTCCAGGTGAGACATCCAGAGGCAAGTAAAAAATTCACTCTCATTGCAACTACAATAATTTCTAATCATCAGTCTAGGAGGCAGGAAAATGCTGAAGAAATTAGAAGTGCTTTAGAAATTGAATTTCAATAATAGGGCAGAGACTTGCATTTTTTTAACTGCCAAATGTGAACCTCATTAGCTGGATGACACTGCAATGAGAAGTGAGATCATTGCTTAAACTGTACAACAATTCTATCTTTGACTAGACTGGATTTTTCCTGCTTCATTCTCCTTCCCTCTCCAAAAGAAACAAATACAAATTCAAAGTATTCCAAGCAACCACATACATGTGGTATCAACCCCTAAAATTGAAAAATGAACGACTTAACTTTCCCGTGTTGCCAAGTATACTTGACTTCTTTTGAAAAATTATAAGACTTTTATTATATTCTAATAGAATGTTACGGCAAGCTGGTTGTAACAGCAAACTTGAAAACAGATTTTAAACTGCTCAGGAAAACCAATAATCTTTTTCAATTCACTTAAAAAAAAAAGCATTATTTTAGGTCATTTCACCACAAAAAACTCTCTGCTCCTTAAAAGGAAATAGTAATCTAAAATTAGTACATGGTTAACTTATTTCCTTCTAAAACAATACAATTTAAAATGCATCCAAGTTGTAAATTCAGGCTAGAATATAAAATTTAACAAATGCATTCTAGAATGCCAATAACAGAGAAAAATAAACACACAAACAAAGCCCACAATATATAGGAACACCATATGGGCAAAAGCTTCTGCTTGTTGCAGGAGTTCATTTCCTCAAAGAGAAACCCAGAAACCTCTGTTGAGCTATGTCTCTGTCTGAATAACATGTTAGGACAAAAGTGGAAGAAAATGTTTTTTTCTGCTGTATAGTATTTAAGACTAAAAGGGAATTAACACTGATGTTATAAATGTTGGGGACAAAGGCTCGTCATGATTCATACAGACAATGACTCAGAAGATGTTGGCACAGTCCCGGCAATCATTCACATATATGCTGAGAATCTTGTATTATTGACTTTAGTATCCTTAACCTGGACAGTTCAGCTAAGAGCTCTGCAAACACCATTTGGTTTCCACAATTCCCGCCCAGTCCCCTCATTTAAGCACTGGTTTCCTATGACTATTAAGCTTCTTGCACAGCTTTTAGTGGCTCAGTTTGATGGTACAGCAAAATAGTTCTCAATTTATCTGATCATTACTCTTTGGAAAGCATTACAGACCAAGATCGAGCAATACTACACTGTCTGAATTATACGACTATTTAAAGGAGGACCTGCAGCTCGTGGACAATCTAAAGCTACAGTTACTTTGAAATCTATGCATAAATAAATCAATTTCTTGTTCCAATAAGCCATATTCAAGCCTATGCTGAAGGCTGGATGAGAAAGAGATAAAAAAGGGAAAAAAAATCCCCTTTACAGTACTGGCAGAATTTAAACAGTAATAATCATCTATTTGATTCATTAGGATAGTCAAAGTTACCACTTGATTGGAAGTCACTGAAATCTGCTAATAAGCTACTGTACAGGGAATGCATCCATGGAAGCACATGTCTGTCCTTGATATTTATATTCTCTTTTTTGCTTTATTCACCATTAGCAAAAGAAGGGTGCAGAAGAAAGTCACAGACCTTTTTTGCTCATATACATACAACAGTTTATTTCCTAGAGATTTTCAAACTTCAGGAGTGGCTTCTTTGGTGAAAACGGGGAGTAACTGGAGAAATTCAGTCCTCAAAGCAACTGCTGTAATGCTGCTTATAAGAAATCTCATGACAAAAAGCATCTTTTCCTTCCCTCTTTTGATCGACTCTTGCAGAATAAAATTGGGATCGCACAAACACAGCATAACACAACTAAAAGTGTTAGAAGGTTGACAGCGAGCAGGGGTTTTGGGAGAAAGACAGCAAGTAGCCCGCTGACAACAAAGATGCCATGATCCAAAATGGTCCCTGTACTGCCAGTCAGTCCTCTCCCAGCTTTTTTTGTCCTCTGCAGCTGCAGGCAAAGACACCCTCCATTACAGACATGTACACACAAAATTAACATAATTTCTCTGAAACAGTCATAGCTACATGAATAGTTTATTTCCATTGTATCACTGTTTTAGCCTCATGCTTTATATTATTTAATTTTTGTATTTTATATACTAAGTAATCTATTCCCAGTGTATCCCTATTTCTGTCCCAACAGACATAACCAAAACTTCCAAACTCCAATCCAACTAAAACAATTATGCTTTCTTTCTCTATCTTCAACAACCGCAGGTTAAAACAAATCAAAAACATAATAGTTTTACAGGTCTCTCATAAACAATTCCCTTTATAAACTCAAAACAAGACTATATATATATATATATATATATATATATATATACACACACACCCTTTAAAAACCTCAGCATGACTCAAATCTTCCTTAGGCTAAACCAGCAACATTAGATTTGTTGTTAAGTTTCAGTAGCAACTGATCTACACTAAAGCATCTTTGATGAGCGCTGAGAAAAGAATGAGAGGCTCACACAGGAGCTCCCACAACCTGCAAACTCACTGTTCTCCCTGACAGACAGGAAGAGTTCCTCACATTTCTCCCCTTCTGCTTGCCTACAAAAGGAACAACCCTCTCGCTCAACTACTTATTTAACCTTAGTGGGCTGGGAGACTACGAAAAGCAGCAGATTGTTGCAGGTCAGGTATATGAGAACCTCAGGAAAGACAACACCTAAACAGGATGTTTAGGGTAAAAACAGAATTTGGACAATTCAAAACAATTATTTCTTGCTGTCCAAGGGTAGAGAACCTGTTGAGGAAGGAAACTAATATGTAGAGGACAGAAGAATTTGAGCTCAACCCAGGCAAACTGCTAAAAACAAAAATCCAAGAGTTCACATTGTAGGCTTAATTTACCTACAGCAACTACACTGCCTGATGTACAGAAAGTATCAATTCCACTGTGTGCAACAGTACCTGTTAAATACATGCCTTGTACAGTTTTATTAAGTAGATCTGTACAGCTTCTGCATGAAACTTTAAGGCAACTTTACATAATAAAGACATGATTTTAATTCCAAATAAAGATCTTGAGCCTATTTAAACTATGTGGGAAGCTCAGTCAATGCACAATTACCCATTTCTCACTGTCTGACACACTTAAAATCACATGTAGAGATTAGAAAAACAGTCAATTACATAAAAGTGGGTTTGTTGTTTTGTTTGTTTGTTTTTTAATCAGGAATTGCTGAAGTATTATGCTTGTACACAATCAGTGACAGCAACTAGAGAACTCCAACTCTGGGCAGCAAAAAAATTATAAAGCAGCATGCTACTAAATATTTGAAAATATGCAACTTCCAAAAATTACAGAAGTTTTTTTACTCATGGTACATTTACACATGTGAAATTTACCTGTAATGCCTGGACTAGAAGGATTAGATAAGGGTTTGGTGCCTTCTGATGACTGTTCTACACTTTTGGAAAGGGATCCATCTACAAGTATATCAGCTTCATCTATGTCATCGCAGGTCCCTCCAATCTGAAGGAAATGAAGTTCTCCACCTAAAATCATCACAGACAACAAAAGAAGAAGGTTTAGACAGGCATACACCTAAACTCAATTCAGAAGTTGAACTGCTATGCAATTATGACAGCAACTATATAGGACCTGAAACCAGCAAGATTATACAGGAATACTCATTTTGCTTTATTACTACAATTTTTTTTCAGGGCAAATGCTAACCAGAACTTCAAAAATACTGCAGTTGTGAATGGCATTAAATGTAAGACATTGGGGGAGGCATTTTAAAAGGTAATTAACACAGGAAACCTCAATAGAGACCAAAATTCATAACCATTATGTCACTTTCCATAATCCAAAATATGTTTATAAAGGGAAAATATTCCATCATTGAAGTAAAGGCCTACACTACCTCATTCATACAGGTTACATAATTTTCTTTTAAAGTTTGATATTTGAAAACTGAAAAATCAACTCATTTCTCTGAATTCTCCTAACTAAGTGGCTCTTCACATTATTTCATCAAACCTAGAATTACCAACACTGATCAGGTCAACAGACAAAAGAGCAAGTCCAAACTTTTCAATGGACACAATGTATTGATGGAATTTTGAAATCATTCAAGAAAGTTGCCCATTATTCACCACTACAGATACACATAGATGAATTCTGTCATTTACAGAGAAGTCATAGGACCATTTAGGCTGGAAAAGACCACTAAGATCATTAAGTGCAACCATTAACCCAGCACTACCAAGTCTACCACTAAACCATGTCCCTAAGTGCCACATCTACAGTCTTTTAAATGTCTCCAGGGACGGTGACTCAACCACTTCCCTGGTCAGCCTGTTTCAATGCTTGATAACCCCTTCTCTGAAGAAATTTTCCTAATATCCTAGCTAAACCTCCCCAGGAGCAACTTGAGGCCATGTGCACTTGTTCTATCATTTGTTAAATGGAAGAAGAGGCCAATCCCCACCTGACTACAACCTCCCCTCATTTCAAGCACTTGTAGAGAATGATAAGGTCCTCTTTGAGCCTCCTCTTCTGCAGGCTAAAGAAATCCCAGCTCCCTAAGCTGACACTGACTTACTCAGTTATCACAAAGCAGACAAGTTGAAAACCAGCACCATAATATTTCCCTCAAAAACCAGGTAACAAAATCAAAACATTGGTAATTTAATTCTGAAGTGTATTTAAAATCTGCAATTTGTGTGGACTCAAGAACTTGGTGGGTAATACAAACAGAACATAAGAATCATAAATCCATTCAAATAAACCACAAGCTTCCTTCTGGCAAAACAGTTACTGGTTCCAGGAAAGCAGCACTGGCACAAGCTAGAGAACATGTCAGAGACTGCAGTCAAAGCCAATCTGGTGAGATGTTCAGTATCCTGAACGTATCCTGCACTCTGGAAGGAGTCTGGAAGAACGACACAATCATCATCAGCAAATCACAGCTGAAGGACATAGTTAAACAATATCCAAACAGTTAAAAGGAATTGGAAAACAAAGCCATATCACAGGAAACTATGCACTAGACAACTTACAGTCCCCTACTTCTCTTGACACTGGGCTGTAGAGAACGGGTTAGCTCTAAATGTGCAAGTTCAGAATGCTTGAAAAATGTCATCAAGAGAGCTATCTCAAAACCTCACTCTAACACAACTTACACTATTCTTGGAGATTTTAGCTATAAAATTTCATCCCAACTTATGGAAAAATAGAATGCAACTGAACAGGGACAAGTGAAAGTTACTATGCTTAGCAAGAAATAATTAAAAGAGCTATTATGGGATGAAGAAAAATCAGCTAGCCAGCAGTTCTGCAAAAGAGGCTCTTGTGAGTCAGAAGATAAACCTCGTTCAATTTCCTGCTCCAAAGTGCAAACATTCCATTATGTACACATGCACATGGTATATACAGACTACAGAGCTGCTTAAGGAATTCTTCTGTTCAAAGACATCTGTAGGATTACTGTGCCTGGTTTTGGCTATCTCATCAAGAAACATGTGGACTGAGTTGTGCAGGTCTTTTGGGAGAGGTAAGTAAGAGTTGGGAATTTTTTCTTTTCTTTTAAAGTCCCTAAAGAAAGTTTAAAAGGATTGGAGATACTAAGCTTGAGCAAATAAATGATTGCAAAAGAACAACATCTAAATAAACTCTGTCTTCCCCTTCTTTTTTGAAGAAATCTCTTTGCCATGTTCCTAATGAATAGTACAACCAGTATGACTCCAATGACCAAAGATGATACAGGCTAAACACTAGGGGAAAAATCGTCATCAAGGACAGCATGCAGCAGAAGAAATTTCACGACTAGGCTGTTAAATCTCCATGTTGAAGATGCTCAAAACCAGGGTGATCACTACTCTTCTGCTGAATGGGTAAGTGTAATTGATCCTGACTTGAAGACGATCTTTCAGCATCACTTCCAACACTAATTTTGATATGTAAAAACTTGACCTCTCCCCAATCCTATTAGACTCCATTGCCTAAGAAGGTAGAAAATTGAAAATACTAAATTGATTCTTGAACTTCAAATACACAGTATACAATGCTGACAAAGCCTAATGACAGGGAAGGCACAAATAAGATATCCAAACTAAATCAGAAAAAAGCTACACAGTGTAATTAGTACACTACTTACAACTCAAGAGCAAGAAATCCGCTATAAATGAAAGGTACAAGATTTGGAAGACTCAATTCTCAAATGTTTCAAAATGCCATTCAGTTCTGCCAGCCTTGCCATAAGAATTATCAGCACAGACAACTCACTTTTGACCTACCAAACTCCAGCCTGCAAAAATACTTTTTCCAACAAAGGGGAGTGATGAGAAAAACTCTTGTTATAATGTAACACCTTTAAAATGTTATAATGTAACACATTTTAAAATGTCAGCTGAGCACAATCCAGCAATGCTTCACTCACTAGAAGTTCAAGCACTCAAAGAGATGGTATAGATTTTAACACCTGCTCAAATCAGACAGTATGTGCAGAAAGTACCTTCTTCACCAGAACACCATGAACATTTCTACTTTTTATAGCATTTGTTTGAAATGCCACCACGGCTTCCTATTCAATATTTCTTCAGAGAGCTTCAGACACTTCACAAGGGAGAACATCAAGAGCAACAAAAGACAGAAAACTGACACATCTTTATGACCTTTTAAAAATACTCCCAGAAACACAAATATGAACAAATTTCAAAACTGCCAAAATAAAACACAAGCAGAGATTTGCATCTTTATATTGAACTAAAATAGGTACAATTTCAGATATGTCCATTTTTTTACCTAATTCTGTATCGCAAAGCAAAGGTCAACAAAACTGTCTGAATGATAAACACAGCTAAGCAGCTAAAGTAAGGAAGCAATCCAAAACAAATTCAACAAAGGAAAAAAGTAGAACATATGCTGTGGAACATCTTCTTAAGTAATTTTTTAGTAGGACTCTAATTAAAAAAAAAAGTTAAGATGAAAACTGAGATATCAGAAAGACAGTGACAACTCTAGTTGTGGAAATTTATGCATCCTCAAGAAACTATATCTGATCCTCTTAAGCACCAGATAATAGGCTTTAAATATCATCAAAAGACCACCCTACAGCAGTATCCCTATTCAAAACCAATACCTACTGCATAGTTAATAAAGAAATTACTTATTTTGTACTTATCATTTTGAATATTACAAAAGCAGAAAATAAGCTGTCTTATATTAATAACACAAAACATTTATACCTCCATACGATAGCACACAAAGTACTACTAAGAGGAATATTAACTATAGTCTACCTTGACCAAGGGGAAGAGAAGAAAGCAAAATACAGAGAATAAAGTCCACCATGTTTGTTTAACAGAACTGGAACCAAGAATATACTTGCACACTTCTTCCCAGAGGTCAACTCCAGGTAATCCTTGCAGAAACAGGTAAGTACCTGAAGCTGACACTGAGAGGTAACATTTTGAAGTGGGACTCACAAGGATGGATGACATCAAACGCAGATCTAAAACACCTCTACATGAAACCACTCCAAATCTAAGCACCCATTCACACAGAGGTTCCTTTTCAGTCATATCTAAAAGACAGCTATGGAAAAATTTTATGATGTAGCCGGAGAAGCAGAAAAAAAGAAAGGTTTTTCTGCATCCAAAACTTTCAGGTATTAAAGTACCTCTTTCCCTGCCCTCACCATCCAAACAAGTAAACAGGAAAGAATATACTGCTCAGATCATATTCCTGAATAGTTTTCCAACAACATCCAAGCATTTCCAACGTGTCTATGTTCCAAAATTTCTACTTAACATTTTCACTTACGTCTTTGCACTACAAGCTTCCTTCTAGAAGGATTGATGTTGAATACATCAATGAATATTGTTATTCTACTTTCAATACATATCTTCCTAATGTTGTCAGACTACAGGCACTATCCTATATGCGGTAATAAACCTAGTGGATTAAAAACCTCAAAGTGATTTTGGAAGAATTTTGGAAGAAGCCTAGGAAAACTGCATTTGAGAAAAAATAACAATAATAAAAAAACCCCATCTTCATCCACCTAGCAGCTAAGCAAGAAATTTTACACACTCACAGCAGAAAGTTTAAAGGATGACTATGATTCAAGACAACAAAAACTATGCAAATCCTGTTCTGTATAAGAAGGTATTCAAATGTACAACAGGATGCAGAATTTAAAAAGTTATATTAATAGTTGAGGTTCTTGATTTGCTTTTTCTTTTAGTGTTCCTGAATTTTATGCCTTACAGTTATTTATAAACATTTCAGATCCAAGTCATTCTTTACAAAGCTTCACATTTTAGCATAAATATTTTGACTCTGAGGCTTCAAACATACCTAGCACCAGATCCTGAAATCCAGACTTCTAATGGACATTGATCACTAAATATTTATGATGGCTTTGGGACTTAATTTCTCGAAAGTGGGAAAAATTACACCGGAAAAAGTGACTGAAATGTTAAATAAGGACTAGAAATTGAAAGCTTCTAAAGACATTTATACAATAAAAATAACAAATTCCAAAGTCCATTTTAAATATGATTGCAGAGCAGAAGATGGAAGTTCCAACCAGAGGTGCAATGGGTGTAAATAAGAGATAAAAATAATCAATGGATTTTTTTTTTTAAGTAATCAAAGTACTATATTCAAAATAGGAAACTTGCGGGCTGAGGGATACTTGTAGCTATACTGGACTACAGAAGAAAAAAAGCCCCAAATCTCAGTCATCTTCAAGGCAGCAAGAACAAAAGAAGTCCCAAGAAAGCTATTTATAAATTGCTAGATGGATATTATAGTACTCAGAGAGATTTACTGAAAAAGCAGAATGATGTGCTTGTCTGTTTTGAGGAAGATGAAGTATCCTCCAGTCAGTAACAGAGATGGTGGTTGTCTAGGCAGAGACAAATACTCCAACGCACACAGAATAAATGCTTCCAACTCAACAGACCTGTTATCTTACACTCCATGTCTCAAAACAGGTTTAGATTATAGCAAATGCTACAAGAATGTAACTACCATACACAATAACACCTGATAGGAAAGTACAATGCACAGTAACAATAAGCCCTTTAACTTTTATCAAGAAAGATAAAACAGATTTTATGCAAGACAGAAATTAATAGTAATACAATGTTGTAGATAAAAAAAAAACACCTTAGCAAGGTTTGAAGTTCTTTGTAATGAGATTGCAGTCTGATCAGCTAAGTATAGGTAAAAACATTATGACATGGATATGATATACTAACAGTTTTCAAAGGCAATTAACCTTTCAGTTCCATTTTAACCAGGAAGAAGCGTGCATTATTAAATACAGCTGAAACGGTTTAACAGACATTTCTTCAAAAGTAGTTATGGAAAGAGAACAATTTAGTAAATATGAATGTTACCATTGGGAATCTGCAAACATAAATACTAGTTGCTAACATACAATGTTTTCATTCATATTTGATAAGCAAATCTAAAATCTCCACTTCTAAAACTCTTGGTAGGTAAGTGATAAACATGGAGCCCTTAACAAAACTGAGATTTTTACACTACGCTTGACTTTATCTGTTGGAAATAACAGGTAAATCTGATTTAACAACTCATAGGAGGACTGTGTCATCAATGTGATTTCCAAAGAAGGAAAGGTATTGATTTAAATTCTTCTAGTAGAGAGAAAGTTCAATGTGATATTGGTGGGAATTAATTTGCAATGTATGAATCAACGTGATATTGGTGGGAATTAATTTGCAATGTATGAATCATCCCATCAGCTGAGCCCCTCTGAGAGCCTAAGCATTTCTACCAGAGCCGCGTTCAATTGCAGGAGAACTAAATAAAACACTGGTGTGTGGAGGAATTCGCGTGACAGGTAGAGCCGTTTCCTCTGGTCCAATGTGACACAAGGGAAGTGGGAGTTGTGTGGTGGTTTAAAGACTTCTATGAAGTAGTTGTTGCCTGAACTTGAACAACTCCTACCTGCACCTCCTTCCCCAAAATATCTTGTGTTCATTTGGAAAAAAAGATTTAATAATCCTGCATGGATAATCTGGCTCTCACACTCAAGAAAGTACAATCTCAACTGCAAAAAGCTGAAGCAGAACCAGCAGCGTGCTACCTGAATGAAGATACAAATAACCACTGGAATAAGTTATAAAAGCACTATCTTCTCTATCTTCTTGAATATCATCAATTACAGACAGGAGACATCTTTCAGAAATGTGATTTCTTTAGCACAGAAATAATTACTCACAAGAACTACTTTTATTTGTTTTGGACTTAAGAAAATCTGTGCTTCTACAAGGCCATTGGACACATTGGACACATGCAAGAATTCTTGCCATTCTAGAGACGAAAATCTACATTTAAGGTAAGGAATTAACTCGAGTCCATGCTTCCTAGACCAGAATTAAACTCTATGTAAATTCAATAAAATTTGCCTATTACTGTTCTGAAATTTTGGTTCTAAATTCTATAATATAATCCAAATACAGTAAAATCAATAATCAAAAAAAGAATTAAAGAATAGTCTTACCTTTGGTGCATGCACATAATCTGTCTGTGCCCGAACAGTATATCACAGAGACAAACATATCTGGTTCCTCAGTGCCCTCTTTTTTAGGTGGCTCCACTTTGGCTAGAATTTCAAAGTTCGAAAGATCTAATATTTTTACATATCCTCCCTGAGTAGTTATTACCAGGTGTCCAAGAGTAGAGATCTCAGATCTTCTTTCTCTCCCACTGCCATTTTTAGAAGTTAATTGTATTTCCTCTACAGGCTCCTCACAGTCGTCCTCTCGATTATCCAATATGTCTGGTGGGAGCAAAATCATTGAGGTAATTGTGTCTTGGGGGTCTTTGATATGCTGGATTTTTACTGGTTCCTCCTCTAGAGTAACTACTCTAGTGGCATAATTCATCTTGTAAAGTACTAGGTATCCACCACTAACACTTCTCTGTTCAGGCTGAATTATTAAAGGAGTTGGTACATCTGCTGGTGACTCATGCTGGATTACATCAATACTCGTGCCATTCACTACAGCGAGACTTGATTCTAGTTCCCCCTTCCTTCTATTACATAGTGCTGAGTTTAATTTATTTAAATTATTCAAGGCCTCTACTTGATTTATTGCACTCAGAGATTCGACAGGACAAGTCCGCAGTCCTACTAACAGATGAACTCCATCTGCACAAGGTGTGATTGAATCTACACACAGGTTCTCCTCCTCTGCAAACTTTGGCAGACGCAGGCACTGAACCAAAGTCCCAGGCTTGGGAACCATGGAGCTCCACTTGTCCGAGTCCGGAGATGTTAGGTTGGCTGCAGCATCTGCAAACTGCTGAATGTAAGTCACAGGGGGATCCTGTAACAGCAATTGTTCCTGACTGTCCAGCTCCATTTCAATGATCTGTGGAACTGTGAAACCATCATCATGTATACTTTTACTCATAATATTGTTCATCTGTGAAAAGAGTTTTCCTGCTTTTTCATCAGACTCCTTAATGCTGTATAGCAATAATACAGGCAAAGTCCTCCTTACCAGAGGGGAATTCAGTTCTGAATTAGTGCAGGATTCATTGTCAGTTGATCCCTGTTCCGAGACACTCTCACCTCGAGTCCTACTTAAACCATCCAGTGATCTCTGAGAGTTACTGCTAACAGGAGAGGTAGCAGGTGATTTGTATGTTAATAGACCTCCAGCTAATAAACAAGGAAAGGGAATGTTGTGTTGCTCTAGATGTTTTTCCTTCATCTTTTCACTCTTACAGTTGGCCAAACAGGGATTTGCTCCAAGTTCTTCTAGATCCTTAACCGTGTCTTCCAGAACATTTGCAACAATTTCCCACTGAAGTTTTTCAGGTTGCTGAAGAACGCTGAGAGCTGTTATATCAAGGCTGACTTCCATAGTTTCTTTTTGTGATGTGTGCCCTTTAAAGCAAAAATGTTGAACATAATACATATGCTTAAAAAAAAAAAAAGGAATAATATTGCACATATTGATGTTTGTTGAAAAAAAAATAAAATCTTTACATCTCATGCTCTTTTTTTTCCCCACTTGCTCATCCTTACTCCAAGACTTAAACTGGATTATGGAAAATAAACATGCAACCCTCCCTCCCATCAAAATTTCTGATTAAACCTCTAAGAAAATGACACAAGAACACCAAGCACAGCACTGTTCTGCTTCCATATGAAATACTTATTCAGGAAGAGAAATACTTTATTGAAGTGCATACCCTCACGGAAACAATCAAGATATAGGAACTCTTTCTGGCAACCCCCTGAACTTAAAGGGTTTTGTACAGCTGTAATTTGTTCCTGTTCCAAGCAAGTTCTTTTATCTCGATTTGTGTGCTTTATTGACAGCAAGATAAGCAATGATTGTTGTCAAATAAGACATTTATTAACCAACAAAGTAGGGTTTTTCTTTCCTTCTCTATGTAATCTCTCCACCACACAAACAGTGACTTAAATACTAGCACTGCTTTCAAGGTAAAGCCTTTTCCTTTTTTCTAATATGGTGAATTCAGTATCATTGGTTTTGACAAATCTTTTTTAAAAGCCTGAGAAGAACAATTTCCCCTTTGACCTCTAAACTATTACATAGATCAGATATAACCTACCTGTCACAGATTCTGATCTGGAATGCTCTTCACTGTCTGAATCCTCCAGTAGGTCATCACTGAAAAAAAAAAAAAAAAATGCATGAATGACACCATGTATACAGTAACTGCATGCTTATCTTTAATTTATTTTTAAAAATTGTAAAAAGACCAATGTTTATTATAACTGGACATTCCTTTTAGTTGGCACTGTAGAACCACTGATCAGTTCATCACAGACACTAAAAACATAAAGTCTTTTTTCCTCCATTATCAAAACAGTAGACCAGCTTTCTGTTTGCCTCATTCTACTACTGTATTTCCTACAGTTCAGACATAAATGCAATTAAAATGAAAGCCAGTGTACTGCTTCTAAAAATACTACCAGATAAATCATTTTTTGATAAAAGCAGATTCTGTTCAAGAAACCTCTTGAAGAGAAATAGGCCATTTAGTAATTCTAAGAATATATTAATAATTTATGCATCTGGCTTTTCTGATATAAGAAATTATTTCCTATTACAGGCTCCTTACACACAGGAAGAACAGTAATGCCTTTGCAGCTTCAGGTATAACTACTCACAGTACCAAGTCAGATCCTCAAATTTCAACAAACTGGATGCTTCCTCCTCACATTCAAGAAACAGATCTTTTTTGGTCCAAACCTGATCAACTTCACAACATGACAGAGAGAATTCAATACTTTGAAGTAAAAGATCTTAGTTCTGAGCAGTATGATTGCACTATCCTTCATTCATCCAACTCTTAAAATTGGTTTAATTCTTTAATTCTTAAGGAGTTCACAGCCCTAAAGCTACAGCAGAACTCCAAGCAGCTGTTAGGTCCCACATGCTGATGTTGCCCATGTTTCTACATAGTCTCTTCAGAAGAGCTTCATATTTGCTCTGCAGTACTGTAGGTATCTCACCAAGCTTAAACTCAAAGATTTACTTTCCTGTGCATGAAGCAGCACTGTTAATTTCTGTAATACTAAAGTTTAAGAAGAAACATTCGGAAAAATAGCAAGACTTCCCCAAATACCTCTCATCCTGAATTTTTCAACAATTATTCACTCTTTTGTTTGAGTTTTGGCAATATGAGAAAGAAGTTCCCAGTAAGAGACTGCAAGAAGCATAAATGAAAGAATACTATTTTTCTCATGTGACTCTTTCGGAGGATTGGCACACTCTAGCTTATCCAAAAGCTTGGAACAGGACTGTCTAATTGTTTATAGAGTATGTACACATGTATTAAAGGTACACAATGAAGTATAAATTCCTAGCACATCCATGTAACTTGTTTTCAGAATGACAAAAGCAGAAATTACGGAGAAGCAATCAGAGAAAAGTGTGTTCCAGAAGTCCATGACTAGCCTTTACTTTCAAAGCCTGAAACGGATAATTCCTAACTAAAATAAAAATCCAAAAACTGATCCAAAACTTATATTCCTTTCTCTTTTCAACCTGCCTCTGAAACACTAGCACAGGGCAGAAATGAGATCTGCAATGTCTCTGCTAGAGGAGTATACAAACTGGAATAGCAGGAAACTGGCTTTAAAAATAGAAATTTAGACTACTGTTTTTCAAATGTTGAATTGCTTACAGATATACAATGACTAAAAATATTATGTCCATGAAAAAAAAGTTTAGCAATCTTTTGTTTCACAAAGCATAACAACTAAATGGCATTTACCACTTACACAGCAGCATTTTCTATTTCTAATTTTGTAGATTGGCATACCTGTCTCCTTCTAATTTTGGTATATCTGAGCAGCTAGATGAATCTTCTAACCATGCTAGTGTTGGTCTCCTTGAGTCAACCCCTGAGCTCTGTTCTCCTGATAACACAAGTTGCTGCACAATAGCTGGATCATATGCATTGATTTCAAATTTTAAGTGGACCTGAGAAATAACAGAAAACAGAAGAGGTATTTGATTTGAATCGAGACATGCTTAATCAGTAAATAATTAATAAAAATTGAATGTTTATATTGCATACCTTCATAAGTTTGGAAACATCCCATATGCAGATCTTTCCTCGTTTTGTTGCAGCAGCTAGAAAATGAGGGCAGCTTCCAGATCCAAAGCAGGCTATTCTGTCAGTGCCATCTGTGCAGGGAAATTGTGCTGGACTTGTTGCCAGTGTGACTGAAAGAGGTACATTCTGAGTATGCTCACCCTTGACAAATGGGCAGTTTGGGGAATGTCTCTCATGTTCAGACCTTTTCACATTAAAAACAAAGAGAGCAAATATTGATTTCTTGCTGTGAAAAATACACACATCATATACAAGCTCAGCCCTAGAAGTAAAGCTGAAAATGAACTGTTTGAACTGTATTGCAGTCAACCACACAAGAGAGTTCTGAAGCTACTAACACAGCTTTCCCTGCTGATTCTCAAGAGCAGACTGTATTAAAGCCTTTGATCACTCAATGCACATTCATATTCAAATGGATGAATCTACACACAGTGCTATTAATATAAATAGTCCATTAAACAAACATAATTGTTCTATAGGCATGTCCTCATGAAGTAAAGCACAGATTAAATTCTACAAAATGTACGTTAGAATTCCAATTTTACGAGCGAGATATCATAAGTAACTTTAGAAGCCATGTTTTACCTTTAGTTCTACATTCACAGTTATACAAATGAAAATTGAAAACAGTCCTGAATGACATATTGACGAAGAAGCATGAAGAAAGCCCTAATTTCAATATACAACTAAAGCAGAGACATGAAAGAACAATTACACAATTACAAAATGCCTGTAAACGTTATGTCACAAGGGAAAGGAGTAGACAAAGACTATGAAGACAATATTATAAAGGAAAGGTTTCCAAAAGGTCAGGAATCTGATGTGTTCAAGTAACAATTATAAATTACTAAATAATCAAGACAAATATTATGTTACGAACTCTTCAATCAATATAAAGTCCTGCATTTCTGTCACTATGCACAATTTTATGATTTGGGAAACTAGTAATGGGTGTTGCAACTTTACATAAAAGGCAAATATGCACTGCAAGGCCATTGGAGTTCATGGACTTGAAAAGAGATGTGATCTAGTCACAATCATACAGAAGATTGAGTTTAGATCCCTGCAAATTGTTTCATGGAACAATTTGAAATCAAAGAGCAAATCAGCATTAAAAAATGAAACCAACTACAATTTTTGGGTTTAGTATTATACAGAAATTTGACCTACTACTGTAAACCATTTTGTGATTTGTTCCATGGAATCATTTTGGAAACCCATTCTTGTCAATGACATGCCCTAAACTCACCAGAAATCCCACCGAGATAATGTTGATTTTTGTCCTTCAAGGATTTCCAACCTCTTCAGCATGAAATTAAGTCTACTTCAAACATCATTAAACTTACCAAGGTTCATCTGTAGGTTCCCAGCACACCAAGCACACACTACAGGTAAAGCACATGGCTCTGTCATCTCCCGATGAAGCAGGCTATGAAAATAAGAAGAAACACTTGAAATTTATACATCTATGTACTACGGAACACTTTAACTAGGTGATCAAGTCTTTTCTTCTAGTGACATAATAAAGCACCACATCAAACATATACAAGGCCAAAATTATGTACTATAAAGTGGCAGTATTTCACATTAAATAAAAAAGGATACACCACATTACTATAGAAGGGATTCAGAGCCAACATCCATGCAACTCATCACATAAAAACCACTGACATAGAACAGAACTGACTTTTTTTAGTTTGGAAAAAATTCACAAGGTTCAAAAAATTTAGAACTGCAGCAGAATAAGTGTACCTCTGCATGCTTGGATAAATACAGGTTAAAAAATATAAAAGTATTCTCTATCACTCCTATGCAAAGAACAGTTGTTACTAGCTGAAATAACTGAGGAAAAACAATGGAAATTTCCAATCTCCTAAAATTCAGCATTCTCATGACCTCGTTTCAAGACATGTTTGGGAATATACAGACGCAATTCCAATATATGAATTTCCTGCATTTCTCCTCCTGTGCAAGTTTAAGAAATCCTCCAAAAACTTTATCCACTTGCACCTATCAGGCTTTGTAGTTGACATGAGGTAGACAATATTGCTGTCAAATGAGAGGCACTGCCCACCTGTCATTATCTAGCCCACCTGTCATTATCTAAATCTATACCATAATTATTTTTTTTACAGTAGAAATAATTTCAAAGAATGAAAAATAGAAATAAGCAAATATAAGCGTTATAAATAAATATAAATATAAATATAAATAAAGCGTTGAGGCTGTATTTATTCACTAAGCCTAACAATTTAATGTGATCGAGGACCTTTGTTTGTTACAATACAGTGTAAGTTCTACTAAGAAAGTATGGTTAGAGAACTCCAATGTCAAGCTTATTGCTTTTTTTGCTTTACTTGTAATATAAAAAGGATGTTTACTCAACAATCTAACAAGGAGAAAGAGATTCGACATAACCAACTTCATCTCTATAATTGTTGTTTAACTCAGATCAATCTGATATTTAGAGATGTTTTATATGCTGAAATTCAGAACAGTGTTTTCTGTGATCTGTACAAAAAAGAGAAGCATTCTCAAGGCATTAAAAAACCCTGAAATTTAAAAAGCGAAAAGCGCTGAATGACAAAGTTTTTATGGTTTATGCATCACTGAAGGAATCCATCAAAAAAAACCCCAAACAACAAAGAACCCACACCTTTTTTCCCCTGCCCCCTCAGACCTTCACCTCAGGAACAAATACTAAGAACAACTGAACCTTTTACCTGGTGATAGAACCCAGCTTGAGCCATAGGATCTGGCTGTGCCCACCGATAACCCACATGAGGCCATGAAGTGAATGTCTCCCGTCTGTTAGCTTCACTATACATCAAAGACCTAGAAAGGTGAAAAATTCTACATTACCCAAAATTGACACTTGAAATTATAAAATTAAACTTTTTTAATTAATGAGATTAGTTTATGAGATACTTTCAATGTTTTAGTAACTGTTAGAAATACCACAGTTAACTACAACTTATACTTCAAAATATAATTAACCATTACTGAAAAGTTACAAACTTCCCTCACTTGGGTGCCCAAAGTACATCCCCAGAAAAAGACTGAAAGCAACACATCAACCTACAAGCTTTAAAAGCAAGATTAATAAAATAAGATTCCAGGTAGCCTATTTGGTCTAACTGCAGAATAGCATTAGATACCCAAAGCCACACTGCATCTAAGGCAGATGGAGAATCTAGCCCAATAGAACTACTAGAGAATTGGGCTTTTTTTAACATGACAACTACTGCAAAAATTTGGGTTTATTAGTTGAACAGATACGAATATGCATATTTAAAAACACTCTAAAGTGATATTTTAGGCTTAATTGAATACACGGTACAAACCTCCCCAACATTCCTAACTCACAACACACTATAATACTTAAAAATTGCAAACTAAGTCACAAAACATGAACTCCTCTGCAACTCAACAGCTACAGAGCAAAGAAGTTCCTCTCTTTTCCACCTTCACTCAGTGTATGTCCCTCATCTGCAACAGTACAATAGAAATGAGTATCAGTTTTTCTTTCCCCTTCACAGAATTTTGTTCTCCAGTATCATTCCAAACACTAGTGCTATTAGACGGATAGGTGCCTCACTTCATGTTTCTGCCCCTCGGTTTAAGAAGGTTTTTGCTGTTTTATAAGAGAATGGGTATATTCCTGCCAAGGAAGTAATCTATTCTAGCAACGCCCACATAAAGGCTGTCTTAACTTGACATTATACCACCTTAAGAGACAGATCTTGGAGAGCTCTAATCAAAATACAATATGGCAAGGTACAGGTAGACCTGGAGGCTTGGGAAGGGGAAGTAAGAGATGAAATCAATTTCAGTAAATTGTTTGAGTTGTAAGAAATGATAATGTGCTTGCAAAATAATATTTGCATAGAAACTTTCAAGAAGGAATTAATTTATAGATTTAGAAGATTTATCACTATTCTAATTAGTCTTAGCTTATGAAGGTTAAAATAATGGGTTCCTTGCTTGTTTATACATTATAACTTGGATCAGAAAGAGGTGAAGCAACAATTTCAGGTAAAATTTTCTCTGACTCCAAACACTTAGCAGGTGACTAACAGGTTCCGAAGTAGCATATATATGCTCTGCAAAGCTGTATTTAAGGCTGCAATTGTTAGTATATGTTGGATTTAAGAGCAAAGTGAATTCAATTTGCCTGGCAATAAAGTTGAAACCGAAATAGTCTTGTGGCATCCATAAAGGCTTCGCTAAGTTTAGTAATATGTATTGTACATTGTGCATTAAACAGTTAATTACCTGTATGCATAAGAGCAACAAAATACAGAACAGGACTAATTCCTTTGGCAAATAAAGTCATCTAAGAGCTTATTCTGATACAAATAAGGGGTCAAATTAATCCCTTATTTTGTCTTAATATACCTGTCCACAGATCGACCAGGTCCCACACCAAGTTCTGGTCGTGCGCTGGGTAAGAGGTAAGATAACCTATCCATCACAGAGGATGCTACAGGTAAGGCAGCAATATTTTGATTTATCTTCTTGAGTTCATTTACAATGGCACTGGCGACAGACTTCAAAACATGATGAGGAAGGTGGAACGTAACCGTTGCCCACTAAATTAAGAAAAGAAGTGTTTGAGTTTTAAAATTGTAACATCTAAACAACAAACAGATCACAAAAGTGTCAAAACCAAAAACAAACACACGTCTTCCATGCTCCCATGATATCAAGAAGTAATACAGCAACAGATAGACAAAACCAACACATACATAATGCAAGGAAAGTCAGTAATTTCAGATTTTAAGCTCAGTTGGGTTTATTAGTTGACTTTATCTGCAAGAAACTAACCTTGTTTAGGCTAGTTCCTAACTAACAAGTGAAGCTTCATACAGATGAAGTAAGAAACATAATATATTCTACTGTCTTCAAACAAAATCCACCACACTAAGTCAAACATTTTGTATGTTTCAATAATGGTAGACACACAGATTAGACTCGGGAATCCATTCAGACAGTACAGAGGCAATTTCTTACCTTTGCAACTTTATGATTTGCTGCTGTTTCATGTGAGGTATTTTTTAAACCATCCTTCAGTTGTGTGATGAACAAGTCATATCCCTCTGTGCTAGAAACATCTACTTTTTCTATGCAAGCAGATAACAGCTGCTGAGCCTAAAATGCAGATGTGTGAGAAAACTTAGCATCCACATTGAACAACTACAGACAGGAATTACAACTGTGTCATTACTTCAGGAAATGACCTACTTTATCATATATTATATCAGCATAATTCCCATAAAAGACCCAGAGTTGAGTAGCTGTTCCAAATTTTATTTTGTAGGCCAATCAATAGATAAACTTCAGCAATAATGACAGTAATTACTACAGGTTCCCTCAAGGGCAATATTACCAAATGTTAAACAAGTCAATCATATAAACAACTATAACTGAAGACATGTATTGCCCAATGCTTTCTCTTCAAAAGGATTCATTCAGCTTTACAGAAAAAAAGTGAGAGCATTTTTCTGTGACAAAAAGTGACATTTTCCTGAGTAGCTTTGTATCTTCAAAAAGCTAGATGACAGTGGAACAACACTGCAATAAAATTAGAGGTAAATTACTTACAATGCTAATACAAGGAAGCTGAAAAGTGAGGCAGAAAAAACCCAGGCTAGTTTAGAAACTAGAAACTCTTAAAACTCAGAAATAACGCAGCTAAAAAAGAATGCTATAAACATCCATTTATAGACTTTTTCTTCCAAGTCTCATTCGTTTCCAGCTTATCCCTCTGTCTACTAACTTCACGTTGACAGGTAAGATTTAAAGTTATGCTTTATGTGCAAAGCACAGAGTATTCTATATCTGCTGTTAGGTGGGTTAACTACTGAAAAATATTACAGGAATTTTTTTCAAGTTACAAACACAGGGAAATATTTCCCTGAGGACAACAGCCAGTCAGTCACAAACTGTTCCAAACAGAATGGACCAAATGGTCCCTTGGTTATATCCTTGGGAAGTTCAGGGAAAGAAAGACAGAAATAAGGCAAACCAGTCCCGTAGCTAGGGCTGTATCTGTTTCTCGGATTTCAATAAAAAGACAATTACAATTCTTGTGGCATCTCATACTCTCCAAATTTCTTGCGGATGACAGAAGAATAAGAGATAGATTGTGGAAGTTCCTAAATTTACCGTGTTCTACAGGGACTTGAAAACAGCATAGAGGTTGCTTCATAACTTCTCAGTGCTGCCAATTAAAAATGCATAAAGAATGCATTGCATTACCAGCAGATCAAATATATTAAAAGATTACTTAAATTAACAAATTCACAGAAAAGTTCTAGAAACAAACAAAAAAAACCCACTCTTGCTTGGATAAAAGTTCCTGACCTTTTTAGGGTGAAAGAGACAGGCTGATGCATTTGTATGATATTTGCTTAATATTTACTAAATTTTTCCTAGCCTATGTACCCCTGTGTGGTTGCGAGCTATGCTGGCGAGGGTTCATGCCTTCGGTAGGGTCGCCCATGCCAGACAGGTCAAAACCATAGGACCAGATAAACTACATCCCTGGGCAGGATGAGCTCATTAGCCTTCTGGCAGTCATCCTAGGAGAAGGACAACTCTCATCCCAAACCCGGGCAGATGGAGCTCGCTTAGCCCTGGAAGGCCATCCATCTCAGAGAAGGTCACTCTAATCAAACCTACGTCCTGAGGACCTCGCTGCCACCGTCCAAGCTTGCTCGGCCCTGGCAGATGAACCTCAGGATTAAAGGGTGGGTTCAGTTCCGCGCATACTGCATCTCACCTAAAAAATCCATTGCGCAGGCTTGAAGGCTTTACCCACATGCAAAAAGTCCTGTAGCGACGGGCGAGGGTCGAAACGGTAGGTGAAAGATGCACTGGGAGCCGCAGACTCAACCCTGCATACAGGCGGTTCAGGATATTGGTCATTTGAGACTGACGGAGATGAGAGTCTCTTGGGGCAGCACCCTGAACGACCAAGCAGCCTTTTCAAGGACAGCACTGCTTGCTCCACTCGGAGAGGGGCCTAGAAAAGGTGGCCTAAACAAAGCTCATCTCCACCTTCACCCGGTTGGTTAACCGCAGACCGACGGGCATCTTCTTCCAATGCGGTCGCACAAAGAGCAAAAGTCAAAGGCATGCACCTGCCTCCAAAGGTGTACTCAAATTAAATCTAGCATGTTGGAACATCAGAACCATGCTCGATTCTGCCAATAGTGGTCGTCCTGAGCGACGTTCTGCCCTAATTGCCCATGAACTGGGTCGTCTCAACATCGACATTGCTGCTCTCAGTGAAGTTCGCCTTCACGAGGAAGGCAGCCTCAGAGAACATGGTGCCGGTTACACACTCTTCTGGTCAGGTAAGCCCAGAACCGAAAAACATCTCTCAGGTGTCGGCTTCATGATCAAAAACTCCATTGTCCCTAAACTCGAAAATCTGCCGACAGGTCACTCTGACCGCATTATCTCCCTACGCCTTCCACTAAACAACAAGCAACACGTTGTCATCTTCAGTATATATGCCCCAACTCTCCAAGCTGACCCTGCTGAAAAAGATAAATTTTACACTGACCTGCGCTGTCTTACCCAAAAGGTGCCCGCAGATGATAAGATCATTATCCTTGGTGATTTCAACGCCAGAGTAGGTAAGAATTTTGAAGCCTGGAAAGGAGTATTAGGCAAGCATGGTGTTGGAAACTGCAACGATAATGGTCGACTTCTGCTAGAATTCTGTGCGGAGCAACAGTTCACCATCACCAATACTATCTTTCAGCAGAAAAATAGTCTGAAGACAACCTGGATGCACCCCAGGTCTAAGCATTGGCACCTCATTGATTATGTCTTGGTGCGACAGAGAGATGTCCGCGATGTCCTCCATACCCGCGTGATGCCCAGCGCAGAATGTCAAACAGACCATCGGCTTGTGCGCTGTAAACTCAACCTTTATCTCAAATTCAAACCCAAGAGGGGCAGTATCCCAAGGAGAAGACTCCAAGTTAACGATCTCCAATCAGCCACAGTAAGAGAAAGATTCCAGGCAAACCTTCAAACTAAGCTTGATAACCATTCCACAGATTCTGCAGTTTCCTCTCCCGAAACAATTTGGCAGCATATTAAAAGTAGCATCCTGCAATCCTCTGAAGAATCCTTAGGGTTCTCCCTCAAGAAGAACAAGGACTGGTTTGATGAAAATAATCAAGAAATCCAGGAATTGTTGAGGAAGAAGAGAACCGCCCACCAAGCACATCTTGCACTGCCTTCCTGTCACGCTAGAAAAACAGCCTTTCGTCTTGCTTGCAGCAAGCTCCAACAGAAACTCCGTGACATCCAGAACAAATGGTGGACCGATCTAGCTGCAAAAACTCAACTATGTGCAGATACAGGGATCACAAAGGATTCTATGAGGCCCTGAAAACAGCATACGGGCCTACATACCAAGTCCAAAGCCCTCTACTCAGTGCAGATGGTCAAACGCTTCTGACAGATCAAACCTCCATTCTGAATAGATGGTCTGAACACTTTCAGACTCTTTTCAGTACCAACCGTGTAGTACAAGACTCAGCAATTCAGTCCATCACACAACAACCAGTGAAATACGAATTGGATACTGCCCCCACTCTAGGAGAAACCCTCAAGGCCATACAGCAGGTGAAAATCGGCAAGGCAGCTGGGGTTGATGGAATTCCACCTGAAGTCTGGAAACATGGGGGCCTTGCACTCCATGCTAAATTTCATGAGCTTGTGGTGCGCTGTTGGGAACTAGGCGAACTACCTTCAGACCTTCGTGATGCAGTCATCATCACCTTGTATAAGAAGAAAGGTACTAAATCAGACTGCTCAAATTACCGTGGTATTACTCTGCTCTCCATTGCTGGCAAAATCTTGGCAAGAATACTCCTGAACAGACTAATACCCGCTATAGCAGAAGAAATTCTACCTGAAAGTCAGTGTGGCTTCAGAGCCAACAGGAGCACCACAGACATGATATTTGTTCTCAGACAACTGCAAGAGAAGTGTAGGGAACAGAACAAAGGTCTCTATGTAACCTTTGTCGACCTCACCAAGGCTTTCGATACTGTGAGCAGAAAAGGTCTTTGGCAGATTTTGGAACGTTTAGGTTGTCCCCCCAAGTTCCTTAAAATGATCATCTCACTTCATGAGGATCAGCACGGCCAAGTCAGATATGGCAACACACTTTCTGAGCCCTTTCTAATAAAGAATGGTGTGAAACAAGGCTGCGTTCTCGCTCCTACCCTATTCACAGTCTTTTTCAGTATGATGCTTCAAAGGGCCTCGGCAGACCTCGATGATCAGGACGGTATCTACATTCGATATCGTACTGATGGAAGCCTATTCAACCTAAGGCGACTGAAGGCCCACACTAAGACCCTGAACCATCTTGTCCGGGAGCTGCTTTATGCTGATGACGCCGCCCTTGTCGCTCACACAGAAGCAGCCCTGCAGCGTTTAACATCCTGCTTTGCAGATGCTGCTGAGCTCTTTGGGCTGGAAGTCAGCTTAAAGAAGACAGAAGTTCTCCATCAGCCTGCACCTCAGGAAGTCTTCCATCATCCCCACATCACCAT